>NW_024582486.1:603678-709156 GCF_018398535.1 Haplochromis burtoni | reverse complement strand
ATGAACAGCCCTACTGTCATACATATTCTGGTGTTGGCATATGTGTCATCCAATATCATATAATGCAGAAGTAGTGCTCAGGGTCAAGTGAATATCTTACGATACAGCGGTGCAGAGTCAGATATTGTCTTCACAGTAGATTAATGACTCTTGTTAAATACATGTCTGGATAGTTAAAGAATAACTTATAAAGAATAATCTATACTCTGTACGTCCTGTGTGCATTTCAAGTTCAGGTTTTATTCATCACTTCAAAAGACCTGTTGCCACTAGTGTTTCAATCTTTTCTCCCTGCTTCTCTTCCTTAAAAATGGTTTCTTGACAGCCACCTTTCCTTTGAGACTTTTCTGATGAGACTTCGGCGAACAATAGATGGATCAACTTAAAGGCCAGACAAGAGACCTGATTATGTGTCAGGTCTCTTGTCTTTTTTTTCTTCCTCCAAATGTCTTAAGGACATGACTTTCAGATATTTGGTGTAGATAGTTTTTTAGGCCTGTTGCTTCTTTCTTTGTCATCCAATCGTTCAGTCTCCACAAATCTTTAAAGGAAACACTGCACGAAAACCCGAGATATGCTACATTTTCTGATAATAGCGCTTTGGTTAATATCGTTAATATTGTTGGCACAAAAACACAGTTTTATGCCTGTAAAACTGTTATCTTTGGCATTTTTTGCACATTCATTTAAAGAGGTGGTAACAAATGTTTGTGTTTTTGTGACAGTCTGCTAATAACGGAGGGCCTAAAGATACAATTTAAAATTCGTTCTTTGTTAATTTGTCTGTTATGCATACATGGAGGACTGGCTCATTACTTCAGTTAGGTTCCCTTGGAATGATTCATAGGTTAATTCAATTCAGTTCAATTTTATTTATATAGCGCCAAATCACAACAAAAGTTGCCTCAAGGTGCTTCATAGATACAGAGAAAAACCCAACAATCATATGACCCTCTATGAGCAAGCTCTTTGGCAACAGTGGGAAGGAAAAACTCTCTTTTAAAAGGAAGAAACCTCCAGCAGAACCAGGCTCAGGGAGGGGCGGCCATCTGCTGCGACCGGTTGGGGTGAGAGAAGGAAGACAGGATGAAAGACATGCTGTGGAAGAGAGACAGAGGTTAATAACAGATATGATTCAATGCAGAGAGGTCTATTAACACATAGTGAGTGAGAAAGGTGACTGGAAAGGAAAAACTCAATGCATCATGGGAATCCCCCGGCAGCCTACGTCTATTGCAGCATAACTAAGGGAGGATTCAGGGTCACCTGGTCCAGCCCTAACTATATGCTTTAGCAAAAAGGAAAGTTTTAAGCCTAATCTTAAAAGTAGAGATAGTGTCTGTCTCCCGAATCCAAACTGGAAGCTGGTTCCACAGAAGAGGGGCCTGAAAACTGAAGGCTCTGCCTCCCATTCTACTTTTAAATACTCTAGGAACAACAACGTGTACCAAGTTTCGTTGCCCTCCATTCTAAAAAGGCAATAATAGCTAAGATTCTGATCAGTCTGAGAAGCCAGAAAACTGATACAGTTGCTACAGCCCAGTTACAAACATTGTGTGGAAAAAGGCTGACTCCTCTCTCTCTCTCTCTCTCTCCGCCCCCCCCTGCAGGCACAGCGTAAAGAGCTATTCATTCAGGAGCGCTATGGAAGGTACAACCTCAGTGACCCCTTCCAGGCTTTGCAGAGAGACAGTGAGGCTGTGGGGGGCCAGGACAAAGAGGCTGGCTGTTCTTCCTCCACCTCCAACCCTCTAGTGGTCCTCAAACTGGTGGTGAGCCACTGCAGGAGAATGCAGGAGAAGATGCTGGCCCAGCTGGCTGCAGCTGAGAGCAGGCACAGAAGGGTGGGTGGACGTGTGGTCCTTAATCAGAAGCGCTGGTAATGAGATGATTTGGAGGGGAAAAAAAGTTAAAAGTAATCCTCAGCGTTTGAGAAAGAAAACATAAATGAGGCAGTAGCCAGTGAAGTGCTGGCTTGTAATGCACTGTGAATAAAGAGGGTTTTTAAAATAGCTTTTTATGAGTTTTTGTGACTTTTCATAATGCAAATATTCAGTCAAATGATTTATATTTATATTATTTATTATATTTACTGTTGTTTATTATTTATTTATAACTAAAAAAGTTGCATATTCAAAAGATTTCATTTTTCTGTAAAATACCGCGTATGCAGTACCTCCAAAGCCCACCAGGCCAGGAGGCCGCTGCCCCATTTAACTTGTTTAACTGTTTTAGAGATAATCAGTATTAATGTTATTTTTTAGCAGGCCAAACTCAGATTTTGTCTCCCTGCTGTGTTTCCTTCAGGTCATTGCAGACCTGGAGGAGGAAAAGAGGAAGCATGCAGAGGATACAGCGGAGGGAGATGATGTCACTTATATCCTGGAAAAGGAGAGGGAGCGCTTACAACAACAGGTGCCTTCTCACTGATGACTCATCAAATATTTGTCCAAAATGTGCTAAATCAGTAATTTTCAGATGTTTAAGCAGCCATAGTGTGTTTATGAAAATCAGTGTATTTTCAGATTTTTTTTTTTTTAAATTTATTTCTTTGTGTTGCTAGCTGGAATTTGAGAGGAGTCAGGTCCGCCGGCTGGAGAAAGAACAGCGGCGCATTACTGACCAGTTAGAGGACGAGCGGGCTCAGCACAAACAGCTCTCCTGTGCTTTGGCCAAAGAGTGCAAGTGGGCCAGTGCCAGAGCTCTGGAGGAGGGACACCGACTGAGCGAACTGAGCCGTAAACTCGAAAAGGTATAAAAACATTTGGAACCCCATCATTGCCTAGCACCTGTATGTGCTTAGGCATATTCGATTTTTGATTTTCTTTTTCTGATGTAGGAAAAAGAGACTTGTCAGTCTCTTAGAAAAGAACTGGAGGATGAGAGGACAAAAGCTCTGAGGATGGAGGCGAGAGTGGAGGAGCAGCTGGCTGAGTTTGACACAGAGCGTGAACAGCTCCGCTCACGACTGAAGAAGGAGGAAGCTCACTGTTGTCAGCTACAGCATCAGGTTTGCACAGTCATCACTATGGAGGATGCACATTTGGCAAAATTTCTAATTTCATATAAACTTACTACAGCAGGGGAATCTTAGTGCAGAGTCACATTTCTGCATATCTTTTTATTTTTCTTGTAATCAGGTAGAAGAGCTCAAGAGGAAGCTGGAGGAAGTGAACACAATGAAGGAAACTAGAGGAGCCATTACAGCTCCAACTGAGCCAGGAGAAAAGGAGTGGGCCACAAACGTTCCTCCGGGAAAGTCATTAGTAGACTCTGTTAAGGTTGAGGACATAGAGGAGGACAGAAACAAGCCACCTTCACAGGCAAACGGTCATCATTGTCCAGCAGAGACTAACGGGCATCATGACCCACAGAATGGAAATGAAAATCCTCCAATTCAGACCCAAACATCGTTCTCTCCCTCCACTGCTGTTTCTCCAACTCTTCCTTGTTCCTCCCCCTACGCCTCACCCGTTCTTGCCAAACGGCCACCAACCAGCCCAAATCAAGAAAGCTTTCAGTCTCCCTACCAAGCCGGGATCAATCAACGTTTCCATGCTGCTCGCCACAAGTTTCAGGGTACCCCTGACCCAGAGCCGCAGTCCCAGGCTGTGCAGCCTGCTCTTCCTTTCTTGCCGAAGGACCCCTCTCCTGCGGCCGTCACCTCGTCGCCAGAGGCCAGCCCGGTCAAGCAGATTGCCCGCAGCACAGTTACTCAAGTCCTGTCACGTTTCACCACCGCCCAGCAAAGTGCTACGGCGAAGCTCGCCACATCGAACAACTCACCCTTTGGTACAGACTACCGCAGCCTGGCAGCACCTTTGTCTCCAATCATTGGAAGGGCTGCAGGGATGGTTCCCCAAGGAATAAAATCGCCCACCATTCCCAGGGCAGAGCGGGGAAACCCTCCACCAATCCCTCCTAAGAAGCCTGGTCTAGCCCAGGCCCCTTCTTCTCCAGCTGCAGTGCCCAGGTCTCCCAGCCATTTCTCTGATAGCCCCCTCGCAGGAAGCTGTGGCCTCACCTCCAGCCAGGAAGGAGTTAAAGAACTGGACATGGTGGTTTCATCTAATTAACCGATCTGCTTGTGGCAACATCCACATTTCATAATAAGATATAGGCTTGTATATAACCAGAGTTTTATCATTTCCTTTTTTTAAACAAATGACCCCTCAAACACTGTTATGCTGTTTGTATTTATTAGATTTATTTGAAATACGTGCGAGGGCACTATTGTAGGAAGTAGATGAAGAGCTGGTAGTAATGAACAATTACAGCTGAGTTTAAGTTTCATAAGGTGCATATTATGTTGTTACGATGTATAATTTTTTAATAGTGTCTTTCCATTTATTTTGTCTCAAGTATGTCGCTTTTTATTGTAAGAATAATCATCAGTAATTTAACCTTTGACCAGTGTAGGCTACAGAGTCATTTTAGTTTGCACTAGTGTTCTTTTTTTTTTTTTTTTTTTTAATTAAAAACCCAGTAGTCCTTACTTATTACTACATCTTATTTTAACACAACAAATAATCTGATTAGTGCCGTAATGTCATGTCATGTTTTGTTGTCTATTAATTTAATGATGTAGTTACAATAACTATGTAGACTCTGATGGTTATATGCAGGTGCTGTTGTAAAAACTGTTCTGATCATCATGTCTTTGTCCTTTATAACAAATCACTATAAGAAAAACATGTAGCCAATCATAGCTTTGATTAATATCGCATCCTGCCATGCTGGGTATTCCTCTGTTTTTAATTATATTTTTTACAGTACTTTTTTTTTTTTAGGCTGGAAAGTGGTATCTTTAATAAATATATCCTAAATTTTGTCATGCATTCATCTGTTTATTAGCCCTCCTACAGGAATTATAGTGTTTTAGGTATTATTGCCAATAACTTGTTTAAATAACATAAAAAAAGGACATCATTGGTGTTATATATATATCATATAGTATATATAATATATACTTATTATAGTAATATATATATTATATAATAATATACATAATATATATAATAATATATAAGTTACTATAATATATATATTATTTATATATATAAATTATAATATAAATCGGATTAATTCTAAAATACATTAACAGCTGCTGTCTGTGTTGACAGAGCATGTAGCAAACCTTTAGTCCGATTAAACTACTTTAATAAACAGAGTTTTTAATGTCTATTTCCCATAAGACACTTGTCTGTATCAGTGCATCTTTATGTCTGTTATCTTTTTGATCATTCTGTTATTTGCTCTGTTGTTCTGTTGTCTTGAAGAAACGCGAGTGTGTTGTCTTGAGCAGGAAAAGAGGAAAAAATGTTGTTTTGTTTTGGGAATGATGTGCTTGAGAGCAAGCAAACATTGCATCAAATCAACTCTGAAAAACATAGTCTAACAATCCAACACAGTCCATCACAGTGAATAGAATTACTGGACTTAACTTCATATCATACAATATTACACAGGTAATTTTAAACGTTGTGGCTTCTTTTTATGTTTTCAATATTGTACTGCCAAACCGTGTCCACCAGAGGTCAGTGCTTGATAAGAAGCCACAGGTGCCTTTGCTGAGTTGTGAATGGAATCAGATTTTTAAATCAATTTCTATATTGTACTTTTACATAAATATAGCTGTAAAAAACAAGTGTGTTTATCTGTGCATCTGTTTGTAATTTTACAGACTGAAAAATTGTTATTTCTCTACATGCATTAGAAATGACAGAAACCTCTGTGTGAAGGCCTTACATGCAACATTTATCAAGTAAGTTCTGTGCTGACAATGAGAGTGAATCCATTAACATAAGATATTAGGTTAGTGTATTATTTGCTTCTTTTTAAAAAAAATTTAGTCAGAGCAAGAAGCACCCATATCTTATGGAAATATATCTTAGATTGAAGGAAGGGTGTACTAAGAAGAGGATTTTTATATTTTGCTTTTGTTCCATTTCAAAAATGAATATGAGATCTTTGAATTAACTCAGCTGGTTGGTTTTTGTGCTCCTTGTTAAGAGAGTCAGTTAAGAGCGAGAAGCTAGATTGCGGCGATGACCTTTTATTAACCTTTTTTTTTATTATAAGTCCACACAAAATACAGAAAGAGGAGAAGCAGCAGACTAATAAATTGACACGGTGTGCATTCTCTCTGACTCGATCACATTCTTAGTCCGAGTGTCCTAGCAGTGAACACTCGCTAACTCGGCTCTTTTGATACACTAAATTACCCTCCTGGTTGCGGGCAAAGCAATGGGCGGTTAACAGGACAGGTCACCTCTCTCTTTTTTCAGTTCACCTAATTAACATTCCAGTGTAGGACAGCATAGCTGTACTCCACTTCTAACACAGACATGCACAGACACAGCAAAGCCCCATCCTTCTCCGCCTCCATAAACACGGGCTCAGGTTGATGAGCTGTGAGGGGTCACAGCTCATCAGCAGTCCGGGAAGCCATGCTGGCTGCTCACTCTGTCTCATACGCCACTGATGCCTTCAGCAGCAGGGCACAGAGTTCAAGAAATAGTCAGTAATTGAAAACGTTATGTGAGGACCCTGAAAATCTTGGTATTTAGCAAAATAAATATCAGTTACATTGTTTTGTAGTCTAGGTATGATAACTTCTAAAGTGAGTTTTCAGCAAGGTTATGCAGTTTTACCGATGTTAAGCCACAAAGGCAAAATATCAGCCTACCGAACTGATATTCAGATTAACTGGGCTAGATACTGCACACTCTGCAAAATATACACTCTATTTCACTATATATAAATAAATGAACTTGAACTTGAAAAAGGATTGCTGACAGCACATGCCTCTCCCTGGCATGCTTTATTACAATTTCAGACTAGGCATATGGTTGCAGTGTCATGTCGTGTGAATGAGATGATGAAACGGAGGTCAAGGAGGGAGCGCATAACCTGTCAGGAGCTAAACCACAAATTTACAGCCTCCTCATCTTGGAGTCAGACGTGTTCCAAGAAAGCACAGTACAACTGTCTGGCCGTTCATTTTATCGTCTGTATCGACGATGAGTGACAGCATTGGACCCCCCAAAATGTTGTAATCATTACGATCTACACACTCATCTGTGGTTGCAGTGGCCCAGTCACTTTCTCATTCTCCTGTTCCTTTTCTTTTCTTGATCTCATTTTCTCCATCCAAAATTATCCCGGGCCACGACACGAGCTGAGAATAGGAGCTCAAGCCCCCATATTGAGCCCCTTAAAGACCACAGCTGGAGCTGGCTCAAAGCGAGACAGGGGTAGAGGGAGGCCTGGATGATGAATGTTATCGCCACCATCACCTGCTCCCTGTAAAGCAATTTGTTATGGAGTTGTCACTGTAAAATAGCTTGTCCTGTGGTAAAGAAAGACAAGGTTACATGTAATGAGGATCATAGTATGGCCCTAAGGCCAGGTATGACATAACTGAAGGACAAACAGCTGGCCTATGTTTGTCTATGACATAGGACGAGAAGAGAAAATGTGCAGTAATAGACGAGCCAGAGATTTTAAGCCTTCATTACTAAATTATTATTGTAAAGAATGCAATGTTATATCAGTAAAATTTACAATTACATACTTATACAATGATAAATAGTACTTTTAAGAAAAAACTTGGTAAATTCTCAGCTGAAAAACAGTTTGCATTCACATGTAAAACACACTATTACATTTCCTCTCTGTGCTGTGGTATTTTTAGGCAGCAGCATTGTTATTGACCTTTACTTACATCCCTAAATAACACCCTGGATTTGCACTGATTAAAATGACTTCACACACTCATACACATGACATCTTGGTCTGCCTACCTGCTGGATACACAAGACACTGATTTACTCACCTAAGTCGAAGGGATACAAGCCAGAAATGTCCTTGAGGTGGGTCAGATGTTTCCACATTACCCAGATGATATTGGATCAGGACTGCTGGTATGAGCTGAACTACAAACATGCGCTCCAGAGGAATTACAAAGGGAGTTTCAAATGCTTGTACCAAAAAAGAACATTTTATTCTCCCACTGTGTTGCATGGCACAGAGGAAACTTTAGTAATTTATTAATCATTTTTCAGCAGAAGGGAATTATACTGAGCACTATGCCAAATTTTGGATAAACCGCAGAATACTGCAGGACGTGACAGTTCTAAAAATTGTTCAAGATCGACAATAAATCTACTTTTATTCACGTGGAGCTCAAATTAATAAAGAAGGAAATTTTTATTCTACATGTTCAGTTGTAACTGGAGGGAACTCTTGCAGCATCTGGGCTTTCAGTGTCTAAACGTATACTGGTGCATCTTTCATCCATGTGTACGCCTCTTACATGACCTTTGTTGTAAAAAAAAAGGAGACGGGGAGGCAGAAGAGATATTTAGCCGTGATTACTAAGAGAAACAAAAAGAATCAAAAATGACAAACATGAGGGAAGCCAAACAGTTCAACAATCAAATGTGTTCCTCTTCACAGGGAAGGCGTAGGTGGCCACAAACACACAGGCCACACGCTTTCAATACAAAGACACTCTAGCACTGGGGTTTTACTCTCCATCACCTTAAGTATTTCCAGGCCTAATTGCTGAGTGGAGTCAACTTTTAGCAGTTTGATTCAGTTTTATTTATACAGCACTAATTCGCAATAACAGTCACTTCAAGGCCCATTATATTGCAACATAGTGACCCTACAATATTAGAGAGAAAACAGCAACAATCAGATGATCCCCACTGAGCAAGCACTTGGATATAGTGGAAAAGACGAACAGAAGAAAACGCAAAACACACACAAACAGCAAAAGCACTGCTTGGGTGGTTCAGATCAGGTTTGGTGTAGATTGCAAGCTTGATGTCTTCTCTTATATGTATATATTATACACATACATGCATACAGTTTATTAAAACATATGCATAGGAGTGGCTTCGTGCAATGTACGGTAAACAAACAAAACAGAAGAATAAGAGCAAAATCTGGACCGGATCAGTATTGTGTAATCACCCTTTGCCTTTTACCTTATGAGTGCATACCTTTGCATGCATCTATTGGATCTGTTTCTTTTGGGGAACTCTCTCCTCTGTTCTATAGATGCTGTTAAAGGTTATATTTACTGTAAAGCCAGATTTGCAAAGAGTTTTGCTGAACGTAATAAACAAACTGGCCACTTAATGACAAGTTTAATTTTGGACTGAAACTTCTGCATGTCAGCGATTGTAAATCTGTTTAAACATGTGTTCCTTTGCCAGGGACCACACAACCTGAAATCTTAAAAAAGATGAGACCAGTTACATTAGAGGAGCAGATGCAATGAGCCCTGGGAAGGATTATGTATTTCTGATCATGTGTAAACGCTTACACACTTGCATCATTACTGAGATCTGATTTTTCCAAACTAAACTTTCTCTCATATGACAGAAAGAGAAAACAGAGACAACCTTCTTACCGACCTTTTAATTAAATGAGCTAACGAACTGTGATGCAGGTGTAAATTAAAGAGTGGATTAATTGATTTGCCGGGAGAAGTCAGGCAGAACCTCCTTTCCTTCTGTCTGCAGATCTGCATACCGGTCTCTGTAATTTTTTGACAAAGGGCATTGGTGTGGTGAGAAGGGAGGGAGGGGAGGCGCAGACAGCTGACGCACTGAAGAGGAAAGCGCAGCGTTTCGGTGCGCATCTTCATTATCGGCAAGTGGGATGAAAGGTGAGCAGCGCCTGTCCCATCCACGCAGACACTTTTCCTATGTCAGGATCTGATTCGAGCGGCTTTTATCAGTTACGAAACTGATCATCGGCATTGGATTTTATAGTTTGCAACTTCTCACAGATTTAGTGAAGCCAGATTCGGAGCGCAACAGCTGAGGAGAAGACGTGAATCTACGCAAGATTGTCTGAAACGAAGGACTCATCCCGCTCACTTAAGTGCAATGTCCAAAGCTTATGGATGTAATGCTAGAAAATCAAGGCTGCATTATGACAGCGAATAACTGAGGGATCTCAAAAGCACTTTTCCTCTTTCCTAACTTTTATTTCCACCAGATGATGGAGGACGCGCAGGCGTCAAGGACTTTCACGCCTTATTGCACAGCCAATACATGAAAAGAAGAAACACGATGACATCTACGGGCTTGTCGGAGAAAGCAATGAGGATCAGAAATGGGGCAGGAAACCACCATCACTCCAAACCCATCTCTAAAATATACTTCATCTTTATTTTGCTCCTGCTCATATTCACACCGATAGTGGATTCATCGTGGTGGTAAGTTTCACCACTGAGAGGAATTTGATGGTTCGTCCGATTGGTTGGTGTCACATACCAATCGAATATAAAGTACGACTTACAACAACGACAACAAGGGCAAAATTTCACCCAGAAAATATAGATAACGATTAGTTTTAATTAATTAAGTTTGCAGTTGAAAAAGTTATCTTACAGTGGATTTTATTGTTTAACCCTATGTATCCTTGTCCTTGGAGCTGTTACAGATTTAAAGATGAGAAATCCGTCTGTTTATATGTAATTTACACCTGCTTACTTCTCAGATTTTCTAGTAAAAGATCTACTTTGCTCACATGAACATCCACATCCATAAACGAAAAGAGCAGGCTGTGTATCCAAAGTTCATGAAGATTAATGATGTTGATGTGTGTGTTTGGGTGTGTGTGTATGGGGGGAAGGGGGCGTCTCCCCTATCCATCTATTTTGCCCAGAGTACACGGCAGGTGCAGGCGTTGGTGCATGAATAAATGCCCCTTGATGATTTCTCTTGAGGTTTTCAAGACCTAAAACATGCTGGAGACCCCCCACCCCCAGTCTCTCTCACCTGACATTGTTGTTCTCATATTTCAGGTGACACTTAACAGAAAACCTATTAAATGACTTTACATTTAACTAGCCAAGGGAAACCCCCCATTTTAAGATCTTACCCTACACTTCATAACAGTTAAGATCTAATTTATGAATTTATTTAAAGCTAAAACGCACCCATTGTAAATAATGCTATGTCTGGTAATTTCCCAAGAGAGCCGAAAGCACATATCATCCAATTTGCTCTTGAGTTTCCCTTTCAGGCAAATTCAGAGTAAACTGTGAATAAATCGTTGAGAAATTCCAAAGAAAAACGTAATTGATTCCTGCTTTTTTTTAAAATCTTCTTTTGAATTGTTTAGGCCTATTTTTAACTATTGCAATAATTTATATAAGCACTGTGCGCCTTGCTGCACTTCTCTCTTCTTCTGTGTGTGTCCTCATGGAGAGTCAGGGGTCCTTTGGCACAGCTGGTTTGTACAACACACAGTAAACACAAGCAGTGCTTCTGTTCTGCTATACTGCTCAGGCAGATAGTTGCATCTAGAATGGGACTGGGACAGCCATAAGAGGAGTGGAAACTACCTGCTATATCTGTTTCTGTCTCAGTGGCCAGGCAACACAAATGCGGCTGCGATTAGGGACTATAATGATATCCGGATGGAGAATAGAGTGTGTAGGCTTATAGATGGACTGAGGGGGGAGTGCTCATTTGTACTGTAGATGACTGCCATGTCCTGTTGATAAGAGAACCCCCAGAGTCACAATGCAATCAGCATGTGATCACCCTTCTTAAGAGTTGTTGGGGATTATTTGAAGAAAGCAGGAAGCAAATGCATTTCACTGAACGAGAGGAATGTAATAATCTCTTCAACATCCTGAATATCTGAGTCTTAAGAAGACAATGGGGATGAATGTGAAGAAAAATAGGAACACTATCAATAATTTAGATTCATCGAAAAACATTTTACACGGGGAGAAAAGTAAACTAGTAACGTTAACTGGCACAGAAGACAGTAAAAGAAAAACAGTTTGTCCTCTCTTTGTCTGAAGGCAATAAAATCCACTTAACAGCTTTACTATAGCTTACTTGATGTTTAATGTTCCATAAAACAAACCAAAGAACTGCTTTTGTCCTGGGGCAGTCTCGTGGTTTGCTTAGATACAACTTTGCAAAACTAAGACATGCTGCCTTGTCTTTTTAGAGAAGAGCCTTTCTCCTGGCAACTTTTCCAAACAAGCCATAATTTACTTGCTTTATTATTATTTATTTATCTGTAATTTCTTTGAGTATTGCACATGACATTGTGTTAACACAAACCTGAATGCTTCAGACCACACCTGCTAGGAGCACCTGGCTGTTTAATCTTTTAAATTTGTCAGTTTGTTAAATTTATGCTGGTAATTGTTTTCTTTTTTTTTTATCTATTTCTTTTGCTAGTTTAAAATTCTCCATTAGTGGGAGAGCCTTTCCTATTTTTGCACTAGCCACATTTGGGAATATTAAAACATTTTTTTAAAATATATAATGAATATTTTCTACCATACTGCTGTACCTCACTGAATGGCAACTGAATTAAATGTTGCTCAGGGGTTGCTCCATGACTGCAGGCTGCACTTGAGAACCCTGTGATTACAAAGAAGGAGCACTGAGTACAGATGTCTGATAGTTAAAGGGCTTTTTTTAACATGAAAGCAGCAGTGATCAGTAGCAGGCTCCTTTGAGTCCATAGAATTTAATGAGCTCTTAAATGTTGGTTACCCATAATATAACCCAAAGATTTTTTGGGGGACCCTCTATATCTGGTAAACACTGGAATCTTCTTCACTCAGAGTTCCCAATTTTTTACACATTTGATTAGAAATGTGAATTGTTTGAAGATGTAGTCAGACCAGATTTCACGCTGACAGCTTACATGTGTTGGCATTTAAAACAAGTAGCACACCAAAGGCCATGTAGAGTGGGCTTCACCCCATTACCCTAAATGCAGCAAACATACGTCTCTGTTATTTGTACTATCTCCACTATTTGTATATTTCTTGAAAATCAGATTGGACTTAACCTCTTGCAAATCAGCTAGCTCAGCTAGCTACACATTTTTTCTGTTTTTGTCTCGATGAAAACAGGAAGGCAAATTTGAAAGTAAACTCACTGGAAAAAGAAATCCTGGCACACAGTCTAGTGACAGCTGCAGGTGCACTACCAAAGAGTGTGCTTTCAGGGGAATTGTCCTTGAATTTACCAACACTGTGTTCGATGGATCTGTGCGCAGGTACATCGGAGCTCTGGGTGCGCGGGTGATATGCGACAACATTCCCGGTCTTGTGAACAAGCAGCGGCAGCTCTGCCAGCGGCACCCAGACCTGATGCAGTCCATCAGCGAGGGAGCCAAAGAGTGGATCAAAGAGTGCCAACATCAGTTCAGACACCACCGCTGGAACTGCAGCACGCTGGACCGGGACCACACTGTTTTTGGCAGGGTGATGCTCCGAAGTGAGTCTGAACATACATGGCTAAGGCTTCTATCTGTGTGGTTCTTTGTGCGTGACAGTGGTTGTTTATATCAGTGACACTCAAGTTAATCATCCTCATAAATGTCTCCTCTGTTATCAGATAAGCAGGGAATTAATAGGTGTCTTATTAAATCAACTTTACCCCGGAATGCAAACAGAAAGAGAAATTGTTGTGGGTTTTTTACCTTCTCAGGAATGAAGGAACATTGGGAAAGTGGATGTTCTCTGAAAACAAGTAGCAGATTGAGAGATCCACACTGGTGATGTATAAACAGTAATAGGAGATGTAAATATTTGGGTAGATGTTTCTGGCAGCCAGACAAAGCTTTACTCCCTGACATCTCGCCTGTGTTCTGCTTCATTGCGTGAGCAGGAATGAGAACAGGAGGAGGGTGGGACAGCCAGACCAAATAACCTCCAAAATCTCCTCTCATCTAAAATGAAAACACTGCTCAATGACTTAGAAAGCTGCCATCTGTGCAAATTAATAGGTGAAAGGAGAGTCGGCTGGTCTAATGTTATAGCTGACATGCTGCTACCACTGTCTGGACCATCCACCATAAATGGACTGATCTTGGTATGCCTACTTTGTAGAATGTAGAAAAGAGATGACTGCTATACTCACCAATAACACATGACTCTGGGCACTAGAAGAACAGCTGAGAAAAACAAGTGCTATGACAACTTTTGAATAATGTCACATGTCAGATATAGGCAATATTAGGTCTCTCTTTACCAACAGTCATAAGTTACTTCTTTAAATGATTGCAATTGCAACGCTCCCTTCCCCGTCTATCCAGGCAGCAGAGAGGCAGCATTTGTGTACGCCATCTCTTCAGCAGGAGTGGTCTACGCCATTACCAGGGCCTGCAGTCAGGGGGAAATGAAGATCTGCACCTGTGACAGTCAAAAACGAGGGCGAGACAGTGACGACAAAGGCAATTTTGACTGGGGCGGATGCAGCGACAACATCAACTATGGCATAAAATTTGCCAAAGCTTTCGTCGACGCCCGTGAGAGGATGGTGAAAGATGCTCGAGCCCTGATGAATCTGCACAACAACCGATGCGGTCGAATGGTCAGTGGAAACGTTTTTTATATTAATGTTTAAGCTTTATCTCTTAGGGGAATTGTAAATTTAGACATATTTAGGAAGTAACAATGAAAACAAAAAAGTAAGAGAAGCAAATACCTCTCCAGGCTTTCTGAAGGTTCTTCATCAGTCCTTGCACCTGAACATTTTCAGGGGATGCTTTAATTGTTGTTTTTGTTAAACGTAACATTGACCTACAAATTTATTGAAACATAAAAAGGCACCCAACTCAAGCGATGAACCCTTTTTGTGTCTGCACACAAGAGATAGCTTAACAAAGACCCAATGAAAAAAAAAAAAAAGTAGAAATAAAAACCAAAAAAAGACGTGTCACAAAACCTGAGAGATACACATGGCCCTTCAACTCATCCGTCTTCTGTGAGTCATAGATTGGTCTCTCCAAGCTTAAAGTTGGTCATAATAAACATCGACTCTTAAAATCATTAGAAATTCTTTTTTGCCTAAAGATGTCTTCAACTACTAGACTAGTTGACTTACTTGACTAGGAAGTAAATCTCTTAAGACTAAGAATCTGTTTATTGAGAATATTCCGCATTATCCCAGCATCTATTGATGATCCAGCATAATGCATATTAATATGATAACTGCATATGAGGGTCCCATAGCATTAAATTCTGCACTGTTCAAGTTATTGACATGGCTTTTTCAGTAAAGACGTCTCTGAAGGATAATGACGTAAAAGCTGTTACATTAAGAATATTTAGCTAACCGTTATGCTAGGAGAGCTTATTACACCTACATCTTCTCTTGTACAACATTGTTGGCTTGACACTGTGTCACCTTTGATCTCTGCTCCAGGCAGTGAAGCGCTTTATGAAGCTGGAGTGCAAGTGTCATGGGGTCAGTGGTTCCTGTTCTCTCAGAACCTGTTGGCTGGCTATGTCTGACTTCAGGCGAACTGGAGACTATCTTCGCAAGAAGTACAACACAGCCGTCGAGGTAACCATGAACCAAGATGGGACAGGATTTATTGTGGCTGACAAGGACTTTAAGGGAAGCACCAAGAATGAGTTAGTCTTTGTTGAGAACTCTCCAGATTACTGTCTCATGGACCGTGCAGCAGGTGAGACACACAAATAAGCTACAAAAATAAAAGCCCTTGCTTTATATTGTGTACATCCACAGTCCTCAGTCAGAACAGCTTTGACTAGTTGAGGGATGGACAAGAGATCTCTGAGGGTGTTAATTGGTATTTGGCACCAGCCTGTTGGCAGCAGATCATTTGGGTCCTGCGATTGCAGCAGGTGGGGGTTTCCGTGGATCTACTCTTCCCAGCATATTCAACAAATGTTCGATTACACTGTGGTGTCTGGAGGCCTGGTCAACACCCTGAGCTTTTTTCCAACACCAGCAGCTTTTGTAGTGTAGTGGGAAACACTGTCCTGCTGAAGGAGGCCACTGTCTTTGGGAAAACAACGTTTAGGCAGGTGATATGTGCCACTAGTGAGACTAGTGAAGTTTAAAAGAAGGGTTTTTATTATTATTATTGGCCAATGCTGATAATTCTTAAATAACTTGCTTGTGCTAACCTGCTAATTCTGTTTTTAACATGTCAAACTTTAGTAAAGTGCCACTGTTACACAAGAGTAATATTATTATGACAATCATTTATTATTACAGTAAAGAAATTGCCTTAAGGAGGGTCCTTTTAACTTCTGAGGAGTAGCATATTGATATGTTGTGTTTGTGGAAAACATCAGCAACTCACATTCTGAGATTCAGTGAAGTCCTTTTGAAGTTGTGCTTAAACAGTTTAATCATTTTTGTGTAAAATACTGTTATTATTATTTAATTTAAAATCATGAGTATGTTGTTATGGGATGGGGCAAATAGGACCGACTGCTTAACAAAATCTATGAGAATCAGAGACTCATTGACTGCAGGCTTGCATTCCTTCACAGCTTAAAGTTCAGTGATTTGACCTTTAACATCTCCTTTAATACCTAATGTTTGCTTTGCCTTGTTAGGCTCATCTCTTTCCTAAAGTCCAGCTCCTTCAGTAGAGCGTGAAGAACTTTGCTAACTCACTGTTAATATGTTAGGGACGATGGCATGTGCAGGGGACACGTTGGTTCTAACTTAACAGATTCTGTCACTCCTACCTGCGGTTAGCTTGGCCGCACTTTGACAACTGAGATGCAAAGAAGGTGTGTTTGCTCAAAGGAAAAGCTGCCTTTCCTTGTTAAAAGGTGATCTTAAAAAGTAGCCGATGACCCTCTTCACCACTAATCTTCATTGTATAGGAATTCACAGCCTAAGGATACATGCAGGCTTATTTTTCAAATCTTTCCTTTGGTCAGCATTAAGCTCCACTCCCTAGAGCCTGAGGGGAAGATCTCCTCTTATCCTTTGTTCTCTCTACTTCTGGGATGCTTTGTTAATGGACCTGGCACCTGATCTTAGGCTTGGATTTTACACCTGAGTACATGAACACAATTGCATTTAGGTCTGAGACTATTCTGTTGGGAAGCTTATAGCCTGCTGAAGAGTGAGGGAAAGTGATATTTTGCTTTGGCAAAACAGTTTCAGTTTTCAGCATCAACATGAACATTGCCAATAATAACTTCTGCCAGCTTTCACTCCTGGGCATCCACGTAATCATGGAAAATTTTCAAAATGCTATTACCGGTAAGCTGAGTTGGATGGCACAGTGCAGTGGATCTGTGTCTACCCCAGCTTCCTTCTGAGCACTGAGACATGCCTCTTAGGTTAAATTGGGATTCTAAATGGGTTTTAGGTGTGAACGCACAGGAGATAAAACACTTAGGTATATTGAAAAAAGTGCTCTATGGATACATGCGAAAAGGTGAATGTAGCTTATGGTGGAAAGACATTTGAGCGGTCAGTCAGACTATTTATTTGTGGTATAAATCGTTCAGTTCCCCAAGGGAATGCATAGACGGGAAACCCAGTATAGTTACTGGATGTGCACAATTAAAGTTCTATATTATGCCTACTTTAAAATAAGAAGCAACTTCTAATCAAGGAGCTGTACTTATCAGTGATTTAATAATGAAAGCACACAGAGGTATCACCCCTCTCTGCAGCTCTACAGGACACATCTTTGTTTCATGTTGATCAGCATCATTTCTGTCAGCAGCAGGTATTTCTGTTCCCTTAAATCTAATTGAATCTGCTGCATATTATCAGTCCAAATCAATTGTTTTTTCTAAAACAAAAAATAAAAGAGTCCCTGACCTTTAAAACTTTAACATATTACAGAAGTGTCATGAAATCCACTGCTTGTGTTAAGTTAAATTTTATATTAGCTGTTTAATATATGTAAACAAAAGTATCATACGTATAACAAACATTTGATTTCTTTCATCCTAACCTGTATTTCTTATAGTGATAACTATTTATTTTAATAGTCTGGCAGGGCATGCACAGATGGCTGTCTTCTAATAAACTAACCCTTTTCCTGTCAGTTGCAGTACCAATATTCTTTGTATGCCAAAACAACATCTCTGGTCCTTTATTCTCATTATAGGCTCCTTGGGCACAGCAGGCAGAGTGTGCAACAAGTCCTCAAGAGGCATAGATGGCTGTGAAGTCATGTGCTGTGGGCGTGGCTACGACACCATGCGAGTCAAACGTGTCACTAAGTGTGAGTGCAAGTTCAAGTGGTGCTGCGCTGTGGAGTGCAAAGACTGTGAAAACGTAGTGGACGTTCACACCTGCAAACCCCACAAGCGACCCGACTGGCTGGACGTAACCTAGGAAGGAGAGCGGACAAATCAAACGTGCACCTGACTCATTAGCCTGTGCACTAATGACTCCATTCTAGTTGGGATCTTTTAACTATAATACCTCTGGCTTTTGATGCTTTTATACTTCACAAACATTTGTTAGGTGATAGTAAACTGGAAATTAGAACCAGTTACTGATCATGTGCTGCTTTAAAAAGTGTTTTAAAAACTAATGTGCGGAGCGTTTTTGAATCAGACTTTGAAACTTTGATGCAAAATGGCTTAATATTATATTCTGTTGTAAATGTACCCTTGGTTGAGGCAGATATATGAGCTACTGCCTGCTTCTTGTTTTATAGTATGTAAAAACTGTGTGCACATAAGAGATGAAAGAGATAATCACAGTAGTACTTTGTCTGCCGATCGCTCCTTCAAGGTTGCCTTGTACACCTCTGGACTGATTCCCATTCTATTAGAACACTCCCTTTTAGTGCACTCACACTCCACAGTGGCAAAACAGTGACCTTTAAATTTTTTACTTAATTTTATGAAAAAAGATCCAAGTTGTTTAGAACCAAATCTAATGGGTAGGGTGAGTGGTCCAGATGTTACAGCAGACCTCTGCACATGATTACTTGGAGACTGGTGTTAGCCTGTGGTTTTTGCTTTTCCAAAACTTCCAACACTTTTTTGATCCCACCGTGCACCTGAAACCACTGCTGCTAATTTGTGCAGCTATCAAACTAAATAAATATAGTGCTTTCCAAGAGGTCTTTCTTAATTAAAGCCAGGTAATCACATTGTAAGGTCAAAGGAGCCACAAATAGAAGAGCAAGCAAAGACTTATCATTTACAGTGACAGCTCACTTTGTGTACAAGGGTTGTGGTAGATTTAGGTGCATTGAAAGAAAAAGGACACACCAACGCAACAAAATAGCCTCACAAAATTTGGTCTGTTGTTTGAAAGATACTTGTACAGTATGCTAATATTTGACTGTAACAGATCTAACAAATCATTCAGCTTCATGGAAAAAAAAAGTAATTTCTACCTCCGGTTCTTTGTTTTTGCTTCCATTATTACTGTGAACTTTAAACAAATTCCATAGGCCATGCTAATGCAGACAAGTGCACAGTAAAAAGAGAAATACAAAGCTTCTTTATTTTGGACGTAGTGACCCTCCAAAATTGTAAATTGCAGTGTCATACAACTGCATTATAATGAATACAAACTATTAAACCGGCCCTCCTGATATGTCACTGGAGCTGCAAATATTTTCAAAACTCAATATTAGTTTCCAGACTGATTTATCTTAAATAGAGCTTTTGTTTAACATTTGCCTTATCCTTATTACAAAGGCCAAAACAGCATATTTGTTCAGCCATCATATTGTGACAGAACATATTTATAATGCAATCTTATGCAACTGTGCTTTCAGTTCTTTGTGGACACACTCACTGGCTCTGGCCGGTTTTTAAGAAGTGAATTATTTCATGAAACAAAGCCAAGCCATTGCAAAAAGAGCACTGAAGTAGCTACAGACCTTGCATTTGGCTTTCTAACATCTGGCAATGCAGCCAGACATAGTGTTAAGCCATTGGAGACACAACCCTCAGAGGAGTTTATAGATCTAAATGAATCTGACAACAAGCTGTGAAATGCTAAGAGTCAACAAATTGTTTCAACTCCACGTAATGAGAGGCACAGCCAAAATAAAGTGCTTTGGACAACAGCAAATGACACCAAGTCAAAAGTTAATTGCAAGCAAGAAAAAAAACAGAAAAAGCCAGTTTTGAATGTAAATGAAGAGTAATTTAGCTGTTTTTGAAAGATAAGAGGAAAACTGTTTCAGATTGTGGGCTCAGGCCTGGACCTGTGCTGTTCTGTTCATACTTTTAATTCCCAAGTTCTTTATAAGTTTTAACATGCTATATTCAATCCTACATCTGTAACCACAGGAGTTTCACTGATTTGGATTTATGGAGCGCCAGTGTCATAATTATGAGTTCATTTGGTTCTGTTCGGTCTACTATTAAAAGATGTCAACTTCCAGATGTTTTTCTTTTTCTTTTTTTTTAATTCCAGGCAGAGAAACAGTAATAATAATATTCTCAATTAAGCCTAAGGGCCTATAACCCACATGTATATATTTGGGTTTTAGGTATTCCCCTGGTCTCCTATTACAGTTATCATTACCTTAGCTATGGCATGGACGGGATAAAAACAATGCAAATGACCAGTTTGTTTGTTTTTTTTTAAAGTTTATTGTTCAGTGTTAGACAAATATTTTTTTATTAGCATAACAAGACTGATGGTAGTCTTAGATAGCGTGAGAAAAAGAATCACAAAATATCTTTAATTTGAAATATAACAATTTATTTAGTAATTTCTTGATCGACCAACTATTAAGCTGTATAAACAAAGAAATTTCTATTAATATATTGTTGATCTTCAAATTAGTCATAGTATCTGTGCTACTTTGTCCTCCAGTGTGGGTCACCCAGTTGAAGTCTGTAAAAATAAAAGGAGTGGCATTGCAGGCATTCACTGCCATCGCAGTGATATCAAATGGTTTAACAACATTTCAGAGCTAAAATGGTCTCAGGGGACAGTGTGGTCCACATGGATGCTTCACATTCATGGGAAGCAGAAGAAAGAAATTCCATAATCCGTACTCACAAACTGTAATGACTCAAGAACAATTTATTGCTATGCCACTTTTAAACCAAACATGTTTATTTTAGCCTTGCTTGACAAGTACTCCAGTCTAAGTCGTTGCACTCCGATCACATATACATCTGTGACTTGCCTATAGTAATATGAGAAACATGCTGATACGCATGCATGCTGAAACCGTTGCACTGTAGAGCGCTTTGGAAATGAAAATTATTTTTTAAATGAAATGTCCCAACAGTTTCAGTGTTGTTCTTGGAAAAGAAGATCACCCTTATGACCCCATCAGGAGTAATTAAGGGTTTTATGTGGACATGAAATTGGACTCGACTGTAGCTGCTATAGTTTATTACTTGCCAAGTGATATCTTACAGATTTGTTACTGGTAAAAGGAGTAAAATTTAGATATAAATCAAAATGTATGCATGTAAAGGCCAAGGAACAGACTCTTTAAAACACTTAGCCTTATTTCAAGTATCTACTTCACCACCAAATCTATAGTAACAAGCAAAAAACCAAACATTTCAGATTTTAGTGCCATTTTCAAGAAAACTTGAGTTGGGCAGCAGCTGTTACTGCAGCAGGAAGAGCCTGTGAATATTTTATAGCTGCTGTGACACTTTTTCCCTCACAAAATACAATTTATCTTTTGGAACAAGTAAATCCACCATTAACCTGAATCAGCATTCACGATGCAAACAGTGCAAACAATGTCATCTTACATCCCAATCATACACTGCAGGCCATGGATAAATTGTTGAGGAGGTGCAGGAGGAGTATAAGCAGCAGTAAAGATTTAGGGTGAGGACATTCACATTCAATATGTGTGACAAAACCAGGTTTGCAATAAGACAAGTTTACTCTTGTAAAGCAAATAACATTAAACTAGTCTGATTTAAGTGTTATCTTTAGACCTCAGCATGCATTGCCATGTCAATTTCAGCATCGCCAGCAACCAATAATTAGCAAACAGCAAAAAAGCTGCGCTACTCTTAAGCAAATAACCATAGCAATACACATGAAAACAGTCAGTAGTTACTTATTTTGCCAATCAAAGAGACATAACCCGAAGGGTAAAGAAGGAACGGGATTACATGCTATTCGTCCAAGTGAAATTTTGAAAGATACGTATGTTAGGAAACACAGCAGTGCACTTACCTTGGCTGAAGAAGTCCTCAGGAAACATCCCTTCCAGTTTTAACTGAATTCTGATATGGAACGCCAGGACTAAGGCCAGTCGATGAAACTGATAAATATCAGTTACTGCGGCAACATAGGATCAGATAGATTGAGCTAACAGTCAAATCATGTAATAAAAATCTAGATCGCAGTTGTTTTCAGCAGAGCAAACCAGTGTGAAGTGTGAAAGATGAAGTATATACTGTAATCAGTTATAGTCTATCACACGTGAGTGACAGGTTATGTCAAATGCAATGGACACGTTAGAATATTGGACCAATAGAACTGTTAGCGCTGTGCCATGTTGCTTATATAAACGCACTGGGTGGTCATGATGAAATATGCATAACACCTCATAATGTCAGAATTTATAAGTTACAAAACCACATTTCACTTGGTGCTTTTTTGGAAAGGGTCGATGTGAACACAGTGGAACAGACCCATGGACAGACAAAACACATAAACTGTTGTGAGCAGTATGTTCTTTCACTCCCAGAAGCAGATTTTCAAGAGTCTTCAGTCCAACACATACTGTATGCAGCCTTCAGGGACATGCTTGGACTTGGCACAGATCCCACTCCACAAGAGTTTGTTCATTTATCATGCCGGTGACCTTACTAGATTGATAGTGGGGTATTAAAAACTCTTATTTAGTGGGTCAACTGTTTAAGGTATGCACTAAGGTCATGCATCACCACCATAAATGTATTCATTAAACAGTTTTCCACATGGATTTACCCCCCCTCATTCAAGTTTTTAATTTTGTACTAACCGTACCGACTGTGGTCATAAATGTAAATGTTTCAACACAAATGCATTTTCCTTTTTTCTTTCTTACATATTTTTCCTGTCATCTTGACCTTGAATGGCTCTGCCACGAAGGTCCGTGAGCAATTCAAGTTTCGACATGCAGCATGAAACCACGCTCTGGCACTCTGAGCAAACACTTGAGGTCCAGTCAACAGTCCTCAGCAGACTTATTCATTACTGCTGCACACCACTTAAGCGCGAGTGTATGGAGTATGATTATGGCATCAAAGGTTCAGCAGGAACATGCCACATTAAAGCATCTGCTGATGGTGGCAGAGTAGTATAATCATAATGCTGCGCAAAATGGCTCTTGGCTAAATATAGCAGTAGCTGGATGCCAGAGTAAGTGTCTTTCAATAAGACACTAGAGATTTAAAAAGATGGAGGAAAATGACATCAGCTGTGCAAAGGACCGCATTTATGTCTCATTTTATCAGCTAAGCCATTGGCCGTGCCTCTGTAAGCCGTTTTCAACAAATCATCAAAAAATAAAGCTTGCTTATAGGAAACACAACTTTGCCTTGAACAGGGTAAATCTGGGGCCTTTTGCAACAAACTCAAATCAGAAATATGACAAAAGCACAGAAAGGTCAATGAAAGACTAATTTATTTTGTTTTGCTTTCAAACTCATCCACGCGTAGTTACAGTTGTTCACAGATCCTCCTGTCTTCAGCATACTGTTAAATTTCAGCTGCACACTAAAGATCCTTTGTGTGTCACACATTTAAATAGACAAATACTTAAGATCAAGGTAAAACACAGAATGCAGTCTAAGTAGTCAGAGTTTGGAGTAGGTCTGAATGATGTGTTTGTGTGTTCCCTTGCATAATAACCAGCATGCCCTTTTTTTGCTTTTGTTTTTCATTGTTATACTGATTCCATATAACATTTCTATAAAAATGACCCTTTAAGCATTTTTTCCCAAACTGAGTCTATCATACTGCAGGTGTAATAAATACCAAACAGGCTTTTAATCACTACACAGTAGTTTAGCTATGTAATGATCTAAAAGGCACTTTTTAAAATTATTATAACATTTTCTTTCACGTAAGGTGGAAAGCTGTCACCGTGATGTCAGGATATCTGAGAAAAAACTGATACCTGAGATTTAAGAAAATTATTTAAGTAAATTTGTGGTTTTTAAAACTTTCTATATTACCTGTATAAGTTTTCTATGAATTAAAAACAGGTACATTTGTTTCCTGTTGTTATGTTTCAATAAGATCTTTCAATGTATAGCTCTAATAGAGCATATTTAATTTAATACAAAAAAACAACCTTTCACAGAAGAAAACATTAGCTTAATTATACCAATTCAGACAGTCATCAAAATGTTAGTAAAGTAAGGAAAAGGAAATTCTGCCCACTCTAAATGCATATCAGCAGGCAGTTGAAGTGACCAACTTGACATGTTTGCCTAATGATAGATCGTGAGGGTTATTGCCCCAAGTTGACCTTACACAGAATTTAGAATTGTTTTAATTTTTGTTATTGAAGATGTTAAATTGCCTATGCTGTGTGATTTTAAGTATGATTGCTGACCGCTGATGATCCTATTTACATTTTGATGATGCAGTGGTTACCCCAGAGATGTAGTGCTGAGATATTCAGCCTTAGCGACAATAGTTGAACTGCACAGGCATTGTATACACTGCAGTCCCTCTGAGGTTATAAATCCTGCCTCTGTTTTAGGAGGCCTCAGACGTTTAAATCTGCCCTGCTAGATGTGTGTGAGGGTCGATATAGCCCACTGAATGGCATCTTTTTGATTACACAAAGAAAAAGAATATGTTTTGTTTGCAAATGGGCAGGAGACCCTTTATGTACACATTTTTTCTTCCATACACAGGCAAAACCAAATTTTAATTTTTCTTTTTTTTAATCTGAATTTACTCAGGAGCTCCTCTCACCGAGGCATTCTGGATTATTGAAAAATGCTGGATTTCCCCATTCTAACAAAAGTGAATGACCCTATGAAACTGTTGCAAATGGTATTCACCAAATGTGTTCTTGGAAAAACTGACTATTGGAAGAGTGTGGGAGAGCATCTTAGAAGTAGTATTACTGTGTTGATACAACTTCAGCCAACATACGGTAATCAGTAACAATGCAGCAAGTGGGCAGTAATGCTGAAGACAGGAGAGAAAACACTTTTTGTTCAAGGGTTTGGTGTGTGTGTGTGTGTGTGTGTGTGTGTGTGTGTGTGTGTGTGTGTGTGTGTGTATGCATTGTGTCTGTGTTAGACGGGGTCAGATCCGAGTCAGCTGGTGCCAAAAACTGGACGGCATGAAGCTTTCCATCTTGTCTGCGAAGAAACCCAGGGGTGCAAAGAGTGTGCTGAAGAACTGAAAGTAAGAAAAGGCAGAATTGACTTCCGGTCAACGGTTTGTGAAATTTCTTCCATTTCAAATTAATATTACTACTTCATAACATATCTTTTTGAATTCCATTTAACATTGGACTTCAAAACTTAAAAAAAAAATGTATTATGTGTTTTTTTATATATACTTTGAGTTACATTCATTTAGAAAAGATTACAAAGTACTGCTGTTACACACAGTGAGAAAAGTACACAGATTTAAATAAAGTAAATAGAAACTACTGTCCTCTAGCTCACCCCTTTTAAAATGGCAACCTAACATAAAAAGAAAAGAAAAGAAAATTATATAAGAATTCTCCACAAGCCTGACTTTTATATGCTGGGATGTACAGTTGACTGCTTAGCTTTTTTTTCTCCCTATAAATCAAGCTGAAGTCATTCAGCGCTGCAAATGCAAAGCACAGCTTACAGTTTGGTGCAGTCAGAGTCAAAGGCGGAACATATTTGTACATTTCCTCAAGAAAGCAGCATCATCCAAGATTGATCATTTTACAAACTGCATTCGTGGAAAGATCACAGATGGATCACTACATTTAAGCAGTCTCTCTATAAACTTTATGTTATCCATGATTTATGAGAGACACTTTCGGACAGCAGTATCAACAACAGTCACTCTTACAGCTTCACCATCTTCAAGTGAAAAAATGAAAAAAGTAAATAAACTACAGTATTTATTGCCGCTGGGAAAAGCTGCAGACTTACCCATAAAAAGTAAATAAAAGATTCTTAATAACCTTTGATAGTATGATTTGAGCAATAACAACAAAAGGCAAACGATAATAAAAAGCTACAATCAGAATTTATTATAATATAGAGATAAGACTGCAGAAATAATAACCTCTTTTAAGTATATTTTTTGGTGGCAGCTTTGAACCTTTATTGTTATAGGACAGTAGTGAGAAGACAGAAAGCTGAGGAGAGAGAACAGAGGGAAGGTATGCATTAAATGGCTCAGGGTGGATTCGAACCAGGGCTACTAAATGTACACTGACCACGTCCATCTCTTTATGACCACAGGTTATCCATCTTCCGATGGCTGCTTCCAGCAGCTTAATGTGCTATTTCACAAAACTCAAATCATGTCAAACTTTAATATCACAATGAGGTCTCAGTACTAAAATAGCCTCTACAGTCACCGGATCTCAGTCCAGTAGAGCACCTTTGGGATGTAGCTGAGAATCAGATCACGAATGTGCAGCCAACAAATCTGCAAAAACTGTGAGATCTTATCATCTCATCACGGACCACAATCTCTGAGGAATGTTTCAGGCACCTTGTTGAATCTATGCCACAAAGAATTACGTTATGATGCAATTTAAATGCTAGCTAATAATAATAGTTAGATGTCCTCTGAAATATTACAATATGAGGTCGTGCTAAAAGTGTGTTTGATACACTTAAAATCCAATTAGTAAAAGTGGCGATCCACAGGTAAGAAAAACACGCGGACTGTCACGACCACCAAAATCCGCCGCGTTTTCCTGCTTTTAAGAGCAGCAGATTCATTTTTCCTCAGAAGGCAGTGAGTACCTCTGTGTTCCTCTCTCATTGGTTTTCATGCACTCTATCTGAACATCTGAACATTACACAAACCAGACTAGCCGGACTGGCTGTAAAAGTCCAATCTGCACCCAATCTTTCCCATAACAAAAGGAACAGAACTAGATGTTCTCAGAGACACGCTTCAAGACTAAAAGGCCCTAATAAACAGGCTGACCATAAACAAAAGATTAGCCAAAGTAAGAAGTTTGCCAAACTGGCTAAAACACATAACACAACACTTCTATAATACACAAACACAAAATGAAGCAGTGCAAGCATCCATACGTTCTAACCTTTAAGGCTGCATGTTTGCTGTGGCTTTAAACTTGTATTTTTCAGCTCTTCCCACTGATAGCTAAAGTTAGACTGTAACTTGTTATCATAAACACTGACTTTACAAGCCTTCGACTCCCATGAGCCTCCAGTGTTGCTGACAGTGATAGAAGGCAGCAATTACCAAAGGAACTTAGAGGTTCGGGTTACCAATAACACCCATTAAAAAATGAGACCCAATGGTCAAAGCTAAAACTGGTCAGCCAATAACCCTGAAATCTGAGTCAAACTCATGATAACATTAAAAATTTCAGTGATAAGAAATCTATAAATTCAAACCAAACGTGTTTGAGATGAAACTGGGAAGTCAAGCAATACCACTTACTGCTTTGGCAAAGACACCCATTAGTTCAGGAAACTGATGTGTGAGCATGGCCAGCATGGCAGTGAAAGAGCAAAGGCCTGCTGTGAAGAGGATGAAGAAGGGAAGCTCTTTCTTTGGGTACACAGACACCTCGTGGAAAGCTGGAGAAAATCGAGTCAAAAAGAGAAACAGTATCACAAGCAGGGCAGATGAACTTTTGTTTTAAAGAGACGAGGTTTTGAGTAGATTTAATGTACTTACAGGGCAGTAGTTCCCTATCTGCTGTTTCTGTGCATCCTGGGTACGGGTAAAAGAGGTGACCCTTCTCCAGTGGGTAGGGAATTATTCGGAAAGCTGCAGAATACAGTCGAAGGGGAAAAGCAGGACATTAAATCTGGATGAATAACACACCACAAACTATGCTTAAGTGCAGCTATTTAAAACACAAATACGGAGCAATTTTCGGTAAACCATTTAAGTTGGATACAAGATACTGACATCCGGATAAAATATAACAATAATATTCTTCTTGTGATGATCTCATCCACTTATAGCAATGCGTATTTGTGGGTGTACTGTGAATACATGACTTATGACACAATGATAAAAAAAAAAAAAGACAGGGCAGCTGACTAGTAAAGCTGTACACCTGCAAGGCTGTAGGTTCAAAACCAAAAAGAGAAGTAGCGTTTCTAGTATAGTGTTTTCAAAGTACAGGCTAGGTTGGGTGACAGCTTACTAACATGAAAGAAAGCAAATGAGAACCTAAAACATTTATATCTGAAAAAATAACCATAAAAAGAAAGGTACATACTGCCCTCCCAGGTGCAGTGTAGTAGGTTTAAGGCTCCTTCTGCCCTCTTCCAGTGCTGCAGATGGAAGAAAGCATATGCTACTGCCTCACTGTCACCCCTCTTCAAGATGTGCTCTGGAGGCAGGATCAAGCTCTTCATCTCTAATAAGTACTACAAATAGGAAGTGGAAAAAATACAGGACTTCTGTTCAGTATCTGGTCTTTTTGGTACCTTTATATCTTCATTTCTCATCCTTCACTCAGCTGTACTGTTTAGTTTAAATTTATTGTCATACTGTGATCAGTTGCACAAACAACATGAACTCAAACGAGCACATTGCACATTATGTTTAGTCAGTGATTCAGATTTCCACCTTTTTTTTACATTAGGATTTACTCAGGCATAACGAATGAAAACGTGTTTTTCAAATAGCTTTAAATGACAAAAAATTGCATAGATTTCTGATCCACAATGTAAGACTGACACTTCTTTTCTTCTATGGGAACTAACTGCACATAGTCACGCTCATAAAAGACCATTCTGAGCAAAAAAACATCCTGAATTTGTTCAGTTACCGACTTCTTTCAGTATATTTTTGAATAAGAGCAAGAATAATAAAGCAGTTAAAACAATTTCTATTCTGATAGATGGTAAGATAATGACCTGAAATTGAATGACAATTTGACAAATCAGCAGACAACTGCCTTACTGAATCACAGTCTGGGTGTTGTCTGAGGAAGGCACTGTGGACATTGGACAACATTTTGGGACTTTCGATGCAGCCGGCACACATGTCTATGACAGCAGACACAGCAGATTTATGACGCACCTTAGATGTAAGCTGATGGTTCTGAGATTGCATTTGGACAAATGGACTGTTAACAACACGCAACCAAAGTCTGCTCAAAAGTACAACTACTGGAAACAGAAACCAGGAAAATTAAAGTAAACAAAATCTTATCCAGTGCCCACAAACACTGATGAGTGTTTGGGTTTAAAAAAAAAAAAAGATTCCTTGTGGTCCCAAATAACTTCATGCAGCTTCAATGTTGTCATTCATATTTTCTCGTCATTTCTCAATGAGTACTTTTTGCTCTATTGTGCAAATCCCCCAGGCTAACTCCCTGTGGAATGTAATCATATTCTGTACATGTGAGGTATTTATCTAGAACCTCATTTTGCAATTGTTCAAGGTGGAAGGGAAAAGTTTTCCAAAGGTCTCACTCTCTCTATATACGTGAGTCAGTGTATGTGTGTTATTGTTACAGTACAGTAACATCATTCCATGAATGTGTAACATGCCCAACTTGCTTCTATTCTCTTGGCCTACTGCATAAGTTTGTCCCAGTGAGTCAGTTGGTTCACTGAGCTGACAAATCCCAGAGTTACAACCTATAGAACTTCCTCTCTCTCACTCTGAAATAGAAGAAATCGAGCTTTTAGAGTACATACATCAATATATTGTGCAGAGCTTTTTCTGGGGGGGCGGGGGGTAATAAATGTTTTTAAAGGTCTATATCCGTCAGCATAGAAGTCCTTAATGTATACCTATTGACGCCGATGAATGTGACAATCTATGCATTTCATGTCTGTGGTGCCCAGTGTGGCAGGGGTCTGTTTTAAACAACATCCAAGTGCAGTGCTGGGGCCCCCTGGGCTGGATTCCCGAGCGGCCAGCTTTGCAGTGCTTTGGATCTCAAACTGACACTTTGGGAAGGTTACCCCACAGCTAATCCTGTCTAATCCCTTCCATGGTCACAGGTTCAGTCATCCATCCATCCATCTAGCCAGTCAGACCATGCAGCTTCACCATCCCTGACCCTGTCCCCTACCCCCATCCCCATAATCACTTACTACCAAGGCTCATCATTGTCTTTCTCCAATTTGTCTTTACATATGTTCAAGGCCCTATAACTGCTACCTGTGTCACCCATTTTTCCTACTGCCTGTAGCTGCACATCATTTTCTCTCTTTCTCAGTTGACATGTAGATTCTTACATTTTTCATCACATGTTATTTTTAGACACCTATACATAGCTGTACAAAAAAACTTGCAAATTTACACCTATGTTACCTCTGTCCTTCTCATCTCTCATACCTCTCAGCTTCACGGATAAAGGCTCAATTAAGCAGGTTACCATCATAAAGCAACACTTAAGTAATCATCTGTATTTCACAGGATTTTAGTGGACTGTACTGTCTTGCAGTTTTTCTCCATCCATCCTGACATTTTCTGTAACAGCAATCGGCAGCCAAGAGACAACCAGAAGGTGCTTGTTTGCCCTTCTCACTTATCCTGTCTGACTTACTTACATCAGCTCTACTCGGTTCAGCCAAGGCACTTGACTGTCTTCATCTTCTTCCTTCCTTTATTCTCAGCACAAACATTTCACCATGCTCTATTCCCTCTCAGAGGAGAGGCAGCTAGCCAGCTTGACCACCACAGACGAAACCTATCACTGGTTTATTGTGGTGGATTATAAAACCTCCCTAACTGCTATAATAATTCACATTAATTTTATGTAACACAACAAAGGATAGCATAAAATAGAAGAAAGAACTTAGTGAGTATGGAAGCAAGCTTTAATTCAGACCATTTATCAGCAAGAAAGCCAAGTCGTTCATTCAGTAAAACAGGTTGTTTTTTCGATTATTATTATTTCCTGTATTTCAATATATTTGAGCTTAAAACATCAGCTGATTTTATAAAAAAATCAGACACTAAGAACACTATAAAATATACAGGGATATTATACTTAAAATGTATTAATTGAGGACAGGCATTCAATTTTCTTTAGGTGTAGGTGGCATCAATAATCCTAAAGGTGAACTTTTAAGGAAAAGCAGCTCATGCAGCAATACAATGACATAAGCATAGATGTTCTTCTACAAAAGAACAGTAAAGAAGAACAAAGGTGGGGTTTTAGAAGAGTTAAGTCAAAATCCTGACTAATAATCGGGATGGAAGGATCTAAAGCAAGCAGTGCATGTAAGAAACACCACCAACATCCCACAGTACCTCGTAATGTTGCTATAGTAAAGATTCACAAACTTTTAACGATCCTGTTCCTTGTAAATATTTCTGTCTAATTTTTTAACTGGGTTAACCGCAAGTACTTTTAGGTATTCCGAGAAAATGTGATGATATTTTGGTCAATATTCATTCAGAAATTAGGACAATTCTAAAAGATTCACAAACTTTCAAGCACCACTGTATCTATACATATTTTTTAGTAAAACCTGAATATTTTTGCATGGATTTTTATCTCTGTTGTTAATAATGAGTGGAAAGTACATGGCACACATATGTCTGGGTGTTTCTATGTTTTAAGACTAACCATTTAGAGTGGCTGGCTGCTCAGCTGTCCTTCCTTGCATGCCATGGCATTAGAACTGGTGACACCTCAGTCACACCCCCACCTCCCTGTTCTGCAGCCTTCCTCTGCACTCCCTGTCGCCTCTTTGATGAAGGGATTGAATTTCATGTGTTCTCCTTTCATCCCTGGGCAGTCATAAGCTCAGAGCATAACTCATAAGCTTCCTTTTGATTCTAATCTGCGGCACTTTGCCGCACACAATGAAGCACAGAGGCAACATTGCCATCAACCCTGTAGTTGTTTATAATTTTTGGCCAAACATATGAACAATGGAAAAACACAAAGAAAAGTTTAAAGTTTTTAAAAAAATGTAAAATATATAATTTTAACAAACATTGACACTAGCTACTTCATCTTGTGCCACAGGTAAGGGAACTTATATTTGTCCCCAAGTGGGCGAAACTTAAGCCACAGTCCAATTCCTGTAACTACCCCATTTTTGTCATCTGGATGAAACCTCGTCCATCTTAATTCAGAACAAACTCAAATGCTCCTATTCCGTCTCAATTTACAAACCAAAAAGCCAATTTCAGTGATACACTAAGAAAAAAACTCTGGTTTTCTGAGCCTTGACAGGCAATCTAGAGGAGAGAATGTCATTGAGAATTGGGTGAGATAAAAAACTGCCATTTAAAGTGGGGTAAACTAGCAAAGTAAATAGGCCTGGGTCGCTTTGAGCGCTTCAGATTGAATGCATGTTAGCAAAAATGGTAGTAAAAATAAATGTAAAGCAGATTTAGCAAGCAGGGACATTTGATCAGTTATCCAAGCATCTGGGAAACTGTCAGTTTCTTAACCACTGGCTGCTAGAGAGGATAACTGGAATGGACAGGCAGATGTAGAAATGAGTGGAGGATAAATAGAAGAGGACAAGAAGATGAGGAGGAGAAGAAAATAGAAGTGAGCAAAAGAGAAGAGGAGGAAATTAGATGGATGAAGAGCTGGTGAGGAGAAGGGGCTGAGCGAGAGCACTGAACCAGCTGTGCAAATGAAGTGTGTGTGTGTCTGTATATGTAGATTTTTGTGTGTGCATAGCCTTTTAAGCAGTCTGAATGAACTCATGTGATGTAGCCTGGTATTATATTCATATATAATCTGCTTGGCATGCTTGATAACACACTCGCCACTTAATGCTTGGCCCAACAATGCTCCTTCAGTATTCCAAATCTGTGTGTGTACCACAGGCTACTGCACTGTTTTTATTGTTTGACTGTACGGATGGTAACGACAGTCTGACTAAAGTCAGTTTGGACAGAAATGAAAGCATGATCATAACGTTTGGCACATCTTCTCATTATACAGAGAATAAATTCTGCTGACTTTGACTTCTTCGAGGAGTGCCAGTAGTTCAATGTTTATTACATTTGTTTTTGAGAAGTAGCTTGAAAATCCAAAGGACTGCAATGGTGGTGATCTCATCTATCAACCTAGGATGATGATCTTTTGGCTGCAGTGAGAAATACTAAAGTATGCTATATCAAGACCTACACAAATATATTTTAAGTCCTCAAAGCACAAGTTGTTATACTATACTTACTTAATTCTTCACCTGCTGCCATTAATTGTTTTCCAGTGCTCTGGAAAAAAGAATTTATGGCTAGCACCCTTAATCAATTGTAGCCTCACAAAGTCACAAGCATGACTGTAAACTATGAATTAGTTTGGTTTGTTGCTACTACTTGAGGTTTAACACATCATTCAGCTGCTGGGGGCTTATGATGTATCCTGTGCTCACCTCAGGTGTTGCTGTTAGATTTTTTTTTTCTTATGTAGGAAGAAATTGGTTACTTATTCTTTTGCCCAATGATTTCTCTAAACTTTGGATAACAACAGCCAAAGCCCCTCTACTCTGCTTGCACCGGTTGAGTGCAATACTATCTGTTCTGGAGTCTTTACAGTAACAAAAACATACTCCCCTTCTCTTATCAAGCCAACGATAATGCATCTTCTGTGGTCTCACGTACATGCTTTAGTTTATTGCTTCTTTTTTTAGTGCGTTTAATGTTGTCTGAAGTTTATCTGAAATGTGTAGATGCTTTGGTAGGACTAAAACATTAGATGTAATGTGGAAAGATCATTAAAAAAACATTAAATCTGTACTGAAACCAATTACTATAAAAAAAAGAGGAATGACTCTGATAACCATAAAACCACTTTCAGTTCAAATGGGCAGATGTTGATTGTTTTGAGACTTTGTCTTTGAAACAGTTCTGAAATTTTCATCAGCTGATGGAAACACGATGGTGTGATCTGGCCTGTATAGTTCTTGTATTAGAAACTTTGCCAAAGCAACAGTAGTCCTACAGCTGAGGAAACTAAACTCAGATGTTCTTTTTTTTTTAAGCCTCATGCACCAAATCTGCTTTTGGTGACAACAAGCCCGCCCATTTAAAGAGGCCAAAGGAGTCGCAGGTGCACTCATCTCTTAGACATGCCAGACAACACAAAGCAACACCCCCTCCTTCCCCACTGTTGCATTTCCATACCCAGTGCTCTGCTATGAGAGCACTGAGTATGCACCAGATTCCACAGTCAAATGCTGAAAGACGAGCTGTCCAATAATCCTCCATGAAAGGTGTGTTAAAATTTCATAATGTCATTTAGCCATTCACCTAAATTCAAAGAAGTCATTTTGACAAAGTTGGCAGTGTGACATTCAGACTGTCTGTTTGGCTCAAACAAGGGATGAGGGGATAAGGGAACATGAGAGGATAAGAAACAGGATGAGGGTATGTGATGAGAGGAAAGAGGACGGCTGCCTCTGGGCAGAATGGGAAGGGAGCAGTTGGAGAGATATTGAAGATGAGGGCCCTCACTTTAAAATCAAAGGCTGGATCAAAGTGCTGGCTGATGTTTCCCCCTCCATGCATGCAAACACACAGCTTCTCTTTCTCTCTCTCAGAATAGGAGTCTGTGAAATGAAATAACACCACACTACAAAGGCTGAACTGGGACAAAACTCTGCTGCATCTGGTTGTGTATCAATCTGTGCGCATATGGACGTGTGACATCTAAACCTGTGGGAACTGATGTGAAAAGAGATATGCAGCTAGAGTCCCATATTCTCCTGGTCCAGCTGTAGACAGAGCTGTGATAATATGACCAACTGATCACCAAGTTAAAAAATATTCAGTGCACTAAAACACTGGTAAAAACAATATAGACTTGATACCAAAAATAGTGTTCTGACTTAAGAAAATGAAATATGCTGATCAAATTTGTATACGTTGTATAATAACTACAACAATAATAAAGATATATAAATATTAATATAATAACAATCAAAGTGAATATGCATACTGTAGAAGAATTTTAAATGTGGATAAAATCCACGATCTAGAGATGACACTACCAGTGAGAAAATAACCTTTACTGACATCTCCTGGTGAGCCAGCAGCACAGAACGAATGGAATGAAAGCTGCTGTAGTTGCACCACCTATTACAGTCAAAATAACTCACTTGTGATTGACTGACTGTTTACTTTACTGTCTGCTTTTCCTGTTTGCCCTGAATGGGACCTTTACGAGTGGCAGCCATGTGAGTATTGCGTGATTAGACCAGATAGAGGCAGTGAAATTGAAAGTAACGTCAAGCTAAATTTCTGCCTTTTGTTTGTATGCCTCCCCTTACAGGTAAAGTTGCAGTTTACGTCCATGTCTGTGCAGACTCATGTAATATATGAACTCAAGACTCTGAAATAATTTAATATCTGGGCAACAAACACTAGTATCACAAACTGAGTATCCATTCAATTGTGAAATCTGGTCAGAATTTCCTCTTTAGTTCATTAGCTGAAAAAGCTGTTTTTTCAAAATATTAAGGTGCCACAGTGAAGCTGTCCTTTGACCTTTTGCCTCTTAAATTCCAGTTTTTCATCATTTTCATCTATATAAGGCAATGGTGAAATTTTGCAATAGAAAGTGACCAAAAAACATTTTTTGTGAGGTTAGAGTGACTTTTGACTTTCATCACCTCTTACTTCATACTCATACTTCCAATTCCAAATGATGTTGTGTCCAGTAAAACATGATGGATAAACAGAACTATCCATCCAATAAAAAAAGAAGAAAAAAAAAAACAATCCACCAAACCACTTGTGGCACACGGATGAAGGGCGTGAACTGACAGTGTTACAATGATACAAGACCGTTTGTTCAAAAACAAATGTTTTCTCAGTGTAAAGACGCTTATTATTATTTTAACAGTACATCTCAGTTTTTATATATGATAAGAAATGTTGCTGTAGTACAGAGAACTCTATCAGCACCAAAAATGTCTAAAATTACAATATTTAACATACCCCCCTCAACCCGATCCAAAGAAAGTTCCATAGTAGATAGTGAAAGAGAGTTGAGGAAAAAAAAAAACATACAAGAAATGTTTTGTTTTCGGTGTTATTGTTTATCTAATTAGGGTGGCGATCTTTACCAGTAGAAAAGCTGTAAAACCAATGAAAATACAGTAAAAAGTGGGCACCACTTTATCTCAGTAGGTGAGCAGGCGACCACATGCCGCACGGCAGCGGCCCAGGTTTGAGTCGTACCTGCGACCCTTTGCTGAGTGTCTTCCCCCTCTCTTTCTACCCAAATTCCTGTCCTGTCTAAACTATCCAATAAAAGCCGGAAATGTAAAACAAATGCAAATAAACCCCAAAACAGTTAAAAATGCAAAATCTATGCCCTCCTTCAGATTTTCCAAAGCCGTCCAGTGGGTTGGAATGGAGTCTCTGGTGGGGCAATTCTGGCCCCGGGCTTTGTGTTTGACAGCCTGGTTTAAAGATCATCTGGTCACTAATGTATGTTTTCATTCAGGATGAAGACCTATGTTTGCTGTCAGATAAATGACTGACCTTTGGCACGTGGGGATTGAACTCAACGGCTCTGTGTATGGCCTCCACAGCATTCATCTCTGCTGTGCTTAGCCCCCGCCTGGATGCTGCCTCTGGTGAAAACCTAAGAAATCACATCTCACATTCGTGACAAAGTTAGGGCAATCACATACAACAACTGAAGCTAACAGAAAAAATAACTTACTTATCTGAGACAGCCCGTGCTTTCAGCAGCGCAGATGTATAGCATATAGTAGCTGATTTTGGCAAACTGATATCTAAAGTAGAAGCAGAAGTTGTGTTTATGTGACTGGGCATGCAACTCAAATGACTGACCTACTTTGTGCAAAATCATGGTATGTTGATATTCAAAAGTAATTAAATATTTGTTGAGTTTAGTCTTACCGTCATATTTTGCAAGGACTGCTTGCACATCAGCATATGCCTGAAGCTCTAGAAGAGCCTCAAGGAGGTTTTCGTGTATATTTAACATTCCCAACAATGGGAACTCCTTCATTAACTGTACAGAGATAAAACATATTAAGGTTCACAGTTTTAGGCACAGTAAACATGTCGACTTAGTAACATACTTTCTGTGACAAAACAATAAAGCAGTAAACATGTTTAAAGGTGATACTCACATCTCTCATCATTTTTACTGCTTCTTTAATTCGCCCCAACTTGCGTGCACACATTGCCAATCTGCGTTTAATATATACTAGTAGGTTGATATCTTTTCCTGCTGTATTGCAAAGAGAAAATATTTTACTGCAAAGCAAAACAACCATGAGTTTAAAAAACAAAACAAATTAAACTGTATTGTATATGAATATCACGCTACATTTTGTGGTCCAATGTAGAGCACTCATGTTATCTTGGAGCTGTAATTCTTCCATCATGAGAGGGAGTGTAAAACAAATAATACACTTTGCTGTATTATATCTATCTGTGGCATATTGAGAGGTCCACACTGAAGTACTAAACTGCACAATGTGGGTAAGGGCATGCAGCACAAGCAGGATAAATATACAGTGTTGAGTTACTCTTCATCTACTGAGCTTTCTTTGTACTACTATGCCCTAGAGTACGTTATTGTAGTGCATTAAAAACCATCCTTACCAATACTTAGAGCTTTTTTAAAAAGGCGTTCGGCTTCTGTGATAGTTGTTGCTTCTTCCTCTGCTAGAAGCACATAGGCTGCAGCACATCTACACAAATGTACACAAGAAATTAATGTATTTATAAATAGCAATCCAAGCTGTTTTTTATAGTGCACAAGAAAATATTTATATTTACTCACAAATAAAAAATAAGAGATGATGTCATAACAAAGACAAAACTTGAGAATGGTAGCACCCTTAAAGACGCTAATATACTGTATATAAACATTATCATTGAAATATATTAATGCATTTAAACAAAAGTCAGCACAATAAAGACTCTTCAAAGATTATTTAATTATTACAAGTACCATACAAAGCTGTCTGAATTTACTTGTACTCTAAACTCTAAGTTCTCTAAATCTAAGATTCTAAACAGCAGCACCAACCTCAACCTCTTTTTCTCATTAATGTGATGGCAATATAACTGTAATACAGTCTCACTTTAATGAAGCCTAACACTGAGCATCTTGAGGTGCAAGGCGTCTAGAAATATGTATGGAGAGGTTCACTGTGTACGAGTAGAACTCACTGGTGGTTGATCTCTATGGCCTGATAAGCTGCTCTGATCCTGGCTTGAGGATTTCTCTCTCTCCAGGCCTTCTGCATCACTGTAAGAAGATGATCATCTAGGCTTACTGCAATATAGATGTGAGTTTATGGTATTGGTATACAAACCCGTAGTGCTTCACATCATAAAAAAAGGAATTTCTGGCACGTATTGCATGTATGCATTGATTGCATAGATTTGAGCAATTTGCCTCATCTTTGTATAACTCACCAGCATCCTCTGGCCTTAACTGCTGAGTTTCTCCTGTGAAGAAGGTCTGATGATCTTGAGCAGATAGGTTCATATCATAATATGTTAAGGGTTCCTTCCCAGTCACCCAGGTGTACCTGTGGTACACAGAGTAAAAATAATAGCTTCCATTTTATGGTTCAGTGAATCAAATGAAAAAAATAATACTTCTGCACTAAAGACAAAAAGTAGGTTTAAATCGTTACAAATCTTTAGAAAAATTCTGATATTATGAATTACTCATTTTAAAAGGTTATTTAACAGAAAAAAAATAATGTTCATATACATAGCAGCAGGCACTGGTTCGTGAAAGCCGCCATGTTGCCTCCTTGTCTTGAATACAGTGGCTAACATGGACATTGCCATTGTTCCTGATAAGTTTTATATATTTAGCCAAAGATTGGCCAGTATCAAGATAGTGTAGTATATCTTATAACATTCTTTTGATCTAAAAATCACAAATAGCTCTTTCAAACTATAAATGTCCATTTAATATTTGTATATTTTTCTCCTCCTCCACCACTGCTCCATCAATTAAGCTGACTGCAATCTGCAATCTACTGACATCAAGTGGTGAGATTTTACACACTTAACCTTTATGAAATTTAAATGTGTTTGAACAACATAATTATCTGAATAAAATCTTAAACAAACACATACCTGTTATATTCAGCTCCTCTAAAAAGATTCAAAGGATTTCGCCAGACCTTGCATTCTACAAACAGAGGTTGTTGTTACTGTTTACATAAATATGAATAATAATGCTATGATCGGCTGCATCATGTATTTTTTTTTTACCTGAAACACTGGGCCTAGGCTCTGCATCTCCATTAACTGATGAGAACAGACCAGTTGTGGAGCTGCTTTCCACTCCACCAAGCAAAGGACGCAGGTGGCTCACCGATACTTGTTCAATAAACGAAGTCCCATATTTACGAAAATACCACCATTCAAATATCTGTAATAAAAACATAAACGGTTAATATGCTTTTATTAATATGTGTCATTATACAGCCTGAACATTTGTATTGGTATTTGTTGCTGATTTTGTGCTAAATGAATCTTTAAATTGAGAGTGATGAAGAGCTAAAAAACTTAAAAAGCTAAAAATAATAATAATAATAATAATTAAAGGTTTATGATGAATTTTTTTGGTTCCTTCTGAACATAAGAAGGAATGAAAAATTTTATATTCTCATTCTTATAATGTTTCAAGAAGGGAATACTCAAAAAATTATTCATAATTACATAATAACTACTCTTTATATAATATTAAAATAAATAATGTAAGGTATATAGTATATTAATTTTTTTTTTTTTTTTTAAACATCTGAAAAGAATTATTGCTATCTGCGTCATATAGCATAATGCACTCTAAACCAAAACCTACGTTACAACTGAATGTATTAAAATGTGTTACGGTTAAAACGTAATTTATGGTGATAAAGAAATTAACTCACAAGGATGAGTCCAGAGATAAGAGAGGAGGTTCCAGTGAGAGCCACGTAAAATTTGGGTGTCAGTGTGTTTAAAAACACTGAAGCTGAAAGAAGAAAATAAAGGAGACACTTACGCCCAACAGTAGTTTTAATAAAAACCTTGAAAATATTCAACTTCGATGGTCTTTACCAGGTGACATTTAGCTCACAGTAGCAAACTTGGTAACACAAATCATCAACTACTTAATTTCGACTGCATTCAGTGTGATCTACGGTAGGAGAAAATGCAAAATGTGTCTGCCAATTAATATCTAAATAGAAGCTTTACTTTTAACCAGACAGTCGCCACTGTTCGTGTCTCGATAACTCAGACAGCGAGCTGTCAAACCACTGCTTTCGCTAAAGCTATACACCCGTAGGCTAACAATAGCTAGCTAGCATCTGCCTTAATTCACCTGAGGTAAGAGTTTCCTGAAGTTTCAGCGGACTCCACAGGACGTATATCATTATCAGCACCATCCCGAACCAAAGGAAGCACACATAAGTCCATGACCAAGAGAGCCAAGACTTCAGTTTCTCTGTGAATCCGGGAGACTGGGGATTACTGCCAGTGCTGTCCTCCATGTTTCTCCGGATGTCTGTAAACAGAGGAGTCACGTGACTACGGAGCACCAAGACTTCTACTTCGAAATCGTTGCAAGAAAAATGTTTCCCGAGGCTACAGAAAAACGTGTATGTATTTTTTTCCACACATATACACGCTATTTACTCCTCATCTAAACCAAAGAAACTATTATCACTATTAGAACGTATACTTTGCATACAAACGTCTTGCGACTGAATTTATTAATACTTACTATAAACAGCTTTATATTTTAAATACCAAAATACTGAAACTATTAATAAGCACTTCAAGAGCGCAAAACTCACCTCAGCTCACTCTGGCCAGTATTTAACTGTTAGAGAAAAGTGTTGTATTTTGTATATATTCATTAAAAAAAAATTTTTTGTTCTTTTTAAACGTACTCGAAGAAGTCTATAGTGCAGTAAAAATCAGATAAGGGTAGCATGACATATGTGTACTTTGATTACACAAACATTATGTAGGAGCAGGTGGTATTGATTTGTAAATAACTGGATACAAATATTTTCAGCTTTTGAAAAAAAATTTTTTTTTATCTTGTCTTGTCTGGCAGCGTTAGCAAACAGAATTCTGATCTGAATGCACTCGCAATTCTCATAATCGTAATTCTGATTGCAAAAGCTACTACAGTATATTTTTAACTAACTATGCACAGAAAGCAATGTGATTAGTAATGCAATATTTAGAATCTCCAAATATCATTACCTATGTGGTCAATACAGTCAATAGCAGTAAGAAACATAGTTTTATCACTTTCAGATCAATCAATTAATCTTGAAGGGAAGGACAGAGGTCAAATGTTAATACAGCTTATGAGTTCTGTATGTGGGCAATGCACACCACACTTCCAAAAAATCATAGTTATAAGGCTTTATAGTTACAGAGAGAATGACACACACACAAACTAAGCCAGCTTCCTTACCGGAGGTAAAACTATGGTTAAACAAAAAGGATACATTACATAACTACTAGAGCTTTAGCTAACAAACATTTACATAAGTATTTGTTTATTTTACTCAGATTGTAAAAGCAATGGGCTATGAGCAATGGGTAATGATGATTTCTTTTGCTAACTAATAATGAGGCCATTAAATATTATTTTATGGAAATATGCTTAGCAGTTATTTTGTTAATAAAACTCCTGTAGACCTTAATAAACCACTTTCTTGGTAGATACGGTGCTTAAGCTGTTATGAATATTTGCTGACGATAATTATCTTGGCCATTAAATGTAGCAAAACTGCAGGCAATCATTTCCCAGTTAATTTCCCTGCCCACACTGTCTGTTCCTATTCGTGGTCAGCAAGTGGGGCTATTACTCCACCAACCCATTGACTTTTGTTTCCATCATTGTACTGCAGGTGGAGACAATGTTCCGTTTTGCTGGGCTCCTTTCAGTCTCTGGTTTCACTACAATGTTTTAGAAATTCATGTCATCCTGCATGAAGGTGTTCTCTTTCAACTCTTTCACCTAATAGATTCTGTAAATTAGTTTCCAACCATTTTTGCGCTCCTTATTTCTGGTGAAGATTCGGATTCAAATGCTGACAGTCACTGTCAGTTAGTATCCTATTCATTTACATAACCAAAATGCATACGGACAAAAATGCATAACTCAAAGAGATTATTGGCACAAGAAAGAAATATATTTTTGGATACATACTTTCAGCACCACTTCCCACCTTGTGTCATTGATTCACATCTCCTAACCGGGGAGGAATAAATGCGATTTGTTGGAGTTCATTCTAGTTGGAGGTTACAGGTACTGAATGGCAGAGAACCAGATTTGGTCCTACTCACACATGCCCTTGGGTGTTTTTCTGCCTGATGCTGATGGACAAGAACACGCAGGGTTAAAGGCCTGTCATATAAATCAGGTACAATCACTTTAGAGGTGAAAACATGCATGATGCTGCTGACAGGGAGAAATAGAGGGGGAAATGAAAAAGAGACTAAGAGGAAGGAAAGAGGAGCAAGACAGGCTTGCAGAAGTTATCTGGAGTGTATAGTATGACCTACATGTCTGAATGTATTTTCAGATGAAATGATATTTCCAAATGACCTCGTCTCAGTGAGTCATTCGCTGATTAGACATGCATGTAGCCTCCAAGACAGCATAAAACAGTGCAGTTACACTGATGCACTTTTAATAGATATCAACAGGAGAATATGTATAATGTCATGTCTTACATGTAGTTGCGTTATCAGAACAAGGATCATTTCAGAATTGTCACAAAAATGCACAAAGTAATTAATTTGAAATGCTCAAATAAAATATTGATTTTAGGGAAAAACAACTTGTATAGTAAACTCGAAATATAAAACACAAACACTGACTCAAAAATTGCAATCCAGTTTTTGTGTCCTTACTACCTTGGTACTGAGGTAGCATAACCTGTGCACAGTTCAGTGTCCAGCCACGCAGAAGCAATATCTCTCATCATTCTGCAGTCACCTGTATACTTAAGGTTCATTTACAATTTCACATCTGGTATCCATCCAGCCATTCTGGACTTCGTGTTCTGTTTATGTACTTTCTTTCTTTTCTCTGCCCAAAGCTTTTAAGAGTCTTCTAATCATACATAATTAATTGAGGTTTTCACTTAAATGCACTGCATTTCTCACTCTCATTATTAGTTAAGAGGCTGCTCTTTAGGACTTAAAAATACCTGGCATTCTCTCAATCAGATTGTTCATGAAGCTTGCTGTTAAAACAAATGAAGACATATCGGGTATATGAGTGATAGAGTGAGTAAAAAAAAAGCCTTTGCATACTGTCATGCGCTGTAAATGTACAAGCTCTTTGACTGATCGTCTGTCAAGTCTGCATTTGGTGGTCCCTCCTGATGGAAACTTCAAACTTTGTGAAACTGGTTCTTGTCTCCCACTCTGCTTTCTCTCTGTGAGTTTACATTACTTGTCTCCATTAAGGGACTCTCCCTCCCTCACTCATTTCTCTCAAAACACTTCATTTTCTGAAAATGTCTGTTCTTTTTTTTGCATCAGGAGACCATGCAGTTTGACCACATCTGAAGGCAATGGTGCCGCAGAAAAATGACTTCCTCCATGACAGGCTTGGAGGCCACTGAGCTGCATTTCACAATGTTACTTTGTAAATATATGAGGGCAAGTGAATACCTACCAATCAAGCTGCAGCAGGGAAGATGCATGCCATGTACTGTAGGGCTTTTGATTTACCTGATGTGGCCTCTTTTTAGTAGAATGATCCTTTTTAATCCTTTTTTATGTTTAGTATATGTTACGGCTCGCTCTTTTTAATACAAAGGAATCCAATTAATCTGTGTTGTGAAGTTTTAATTGTTTGCTTCAAAGTCAAATAAAGCCTACAAAACATAAAGCGCAAACAGCATGGAAATGAAAACATAAAGCATGCAGTAACAGCATGAGTGCAGCATGTTCTCATCCAGCGTATAGCTTACAACTCTGGCCAACTGTAAGTTCAAATGGAAGAGGCAGAAATGAATAATACATAGCGACTACATTTATGCAGTCAGGGTGTTCATTTTTAGCAAAATCAAAGGCAAGGTGCACAGATAAAACTGCAGCAATTGAGAGTAATACTGTAAAATATCTGAAGAAACATGTGCTACATTATGAAAAACAAACAAGCAAGCAAAGTAATAGCACGGTTTTGCACCAAAGAATAAAGCTGCACAAACAGAGCCTTATTTATATTAACAAGGTTGCTTGTGTTTGTATCATGAAAATACATGTCTGATACTGTATCATCGTAAGTTGCTAGAAAAGTGTTGACATTCTTTCTTTTGTTTCCAGTATTTTCTGTCAAAAGGAGATTTGTCAGTGTTGAGAAAGTAGATATGGGCCAGTAATGAAAGCCGCAGTCCATGATTACAATACAAACAAAGCAAAGCAGAAATACACAAATCAAAAGCAAAACATAATACATACATTTTTACCCATATTGAATTATGCTGTGTTATTGGTCACTGTGTTAATGTAAAACATTCTGATAGCAAAATTTAAAAAGAGACCTTTGTGATGAGTCTGTAGACGTTACACACAACTGTAATGTTGATGGAAAAAAAAAACAGGTGAGACTTTTATGAGTCATTTTGAAACCATTTTGATAACACCATACAAATCCAGCAAGATTGCTTAGCAGATTTAAATATGAATCATATCACAATAGTGGTTAGACTTTGCTGAACTTAGTAATGTTTCTGTAAGCTACATACGGGTAAAAGAAATAAGCAACCATAAAAATCAGAAAAATATAGACCAATGGTGGTTAGTGTGTAGTACTCCATGCTAAAGACGTGCTAAGACGTGCAGTGCAATGCGCATTGCTAGCATGCTTGGGTGGTAGTCAGCCATGTTAGTACAGAAACGCAGCCCAGTTATGCTAGTAACGTATTGCATGTCTTTTAACCAAAACAATGGAGAATTGACATTTTTGCTGCAATAATTGCCAAATGTTAATAATTAAAGAATCATCATATTTTGATTGCAATTTGACTTTAAGGGATACACATGAAATTTCATGGTAATCAGTCCAACGGTCTTGTTACTCTGTAATGACACTCAAAACCACAAATGTCATTGTGGCATAAGACGAAAAGTCAGAGCAAAAGGTATTAAAAGTCATCGCCTGCAAGACCAAGCATGCGTATAAATGTCAAAGCAAACCACTGAATAGTTGTGAAGATATTTTAGTCAAGACCACCAGCCGTGTGATACAATAATAATGCCATGCAAAGAGGGATGCCATGTTAAAAGGGATATTTATTTGTGTTTATCTATGATTTAGTAGACATAAAAAAGTACCAAAGGATGATGGTTATATTAGGTCTCTGACTAACAAACCTTCATTACAAATCACCATTTCACTGAAAACACAACCTGGTGAGGTTTGACTGAAAGCATGTGAAAGAACAAGACAGCACTTGGGTCTCTGTGGTTTAAGTCCTCCACCATAGCCAACAGGCCTTGATTGCAGCTACATCCTTTGAGAATCATGCAACCTTTATGGGATGGTTTCAAAGATGACTCACAAACAAGCTAATTTTAGAGAGCTTTGTGCTTTAGATTGACCTTGCAGTATATAATTATAAAACATGAAACAAAGTGACACAGATAGAGAAAGAGGCACTCTCAGCTGGTGCACACAATACTTGCATGTTCAGTCTCCGTGGTAAAAGAAAGGAAGAGAAAATCAGCCCTTGAATATAGAAATGTGGTTTTAATACTCAGATTTGCTTGATGTGATTTAAAAACAGCCACAGTTCTTTAGTTTTCAGGGGTTCTACACCATTTTTTGTACAAAGCTTATGCAAAATTTGAAATTCTTTGATTTTGGTAGATGTGTGTGGGCAGTAGTGACAGTAAATTTAAGAGAGATGTGTACTGCCCGGTTGCACATGGCAAGCAGAAGGGAACTGAAATGAAACAGCAATATGGAAACTGAAGTGAACACTTTGAATAATTCAAATTTACTAATGTCATTAACTAACAACCTCTGTTTAACAAGTTGCTCTGGTTCTGTATATATATTTCTGAACTTTATCTTGTCTTTGTTGGGATTTTTGATCCGTTTGCCAAATTTATTAGCAGTACATCATCCCAGATCACAAGACAGCACTTTACCAAATCTAAAGACTAAACTCAGGTGCAGGACATGGAATAAAATGTGCGCTTGAACTGAGTCAAATAATTCAAATAAAGATTTAAAAGAGATGTTTTAAAGTGATGGTATTATTTTTGTTGTATTGACTCTGCTCTGTAAAATAACATTTTAAGGCTAACAGTCCAAAATGTGAAATGAACTTTGGATTCAAACTATCATTACATTGTTGTATTATACCGGGCTGACCTTTATTAAAGTGCCAATTAATGTGACATTGTCTGTGGGCTGCAATAACTCCTCTGTTCTAGAAACAAAGAAGAAGGAAGACAGGAATTATTGGATTGCTAATAATATTTTCAAATTATATCTAGAGCTATATGAGCTTAAGTTAAGTCGCTATAGTTACATTAAAACCCAATCTTCTCTGACACTCCATTTCCAGCCCAGCGGACATGAGAAAAAAAGCATTACAATACTGGCGGAAAACAAAATACCAAATTGAACCACAGCTAGTTCCTCTACTGTGTGCCTGACCTTTAGAGCAAAATGAGACAAGTTAGTGTCACGGGAAAAAAGACTGCTGATTAACACGGCTATTCCCCTGTTCCTGACGTCACTACAAATCAGCATTACCTGGCCACTGGTATTTGTGGTCGAAGCGTAAATCGGGCGTCAGGAACAACCAGATTCAGAAAGACAGCAGGAGGGAGAGTGGTTGCCTTTCATATTTGTGGGAGTCTTTTTTACTTGAAATTAAAATCTGGGGCACAGTAAAGAGCACGCTCTTTAAGTTCAGTGATAAAATCTTTGTGAAGTGTGTGTGAACTTATTGTGTTTTGTTTTTTTCTTCTCCTGCTTGCTGGCAATTGACATGTGCAGACCACAATGAAAAGCGTTCCTTCTTAAGATGTTGGCCATAAAGTAACAACACATTTTTGTGTTTGTTTTTTTAACTAAGTTATCTCTTATTAGCCAGTAGTACAAGTATATGAATGAGAACTGTCAGTATATTGCCAGTTAGTTTTAATTTTATGTCTGGACAAACCCCTAGAAAGACCTGATCATAATGAACATTGCAATTGTCCTAGAATGGTCTCTAGAACCTCCAATATAATGTGATCTCTGGTCACGACTGCTGACAATACTGATCAGATAAATTGAGCTTCATAAAGTTGCAGCCCATTAAAAAAATACAAATGATAGAGAACATATTCCTGTTCAAAAAAAAATCCATAGATTCTGCGTTTGAAGTTTGAAGTGCACACTTTGTGGTTCACAGAAGCTGTGCATTTCTGAATTCTTTGCCATCTGTGTAAATGTGATACCTCTCCTTAGTACAATGAACTGGAAATGGAAGCTGTGTTTCATATAATCCCCAAATCCATCCAACTCTCACATCCTATCATGCAAATTTGGTGCAGTTTGAAGAGAATCCGGTCTCCCAACCATATGCCTGAGCCGCGTAAAAGATACAACAATTTATTATGCATGCATTGCACCAGGCTTATGGTAATAAGGTATTAAATTAGTGCTGGACATTATTGCTCTTCTACATCACTTGTGCTCAAAAGACTTTCATATAAGTCATAAAATACAGAGAAAGGAGGAGATTGAAAATCAGATTTCTGTACAATCAATACTTGGTTTGAATATGATTTGATCATCTAGATAAAATTTGCTGAAGGCTCCCAATTAGATAGTTGTCCACATATGCCAGTGTTTATTTTTTTTACGCAGTGATTTAGAAAAAACAAACCCATAAATTTGCAGAAATGAGTCAGGAATGTAAGGAGTACTATATGATTTTTCCATTCAGAGAATAAACTGTACGTGCACTAAACATATTTCATGCTTCTATAACATTAACTGAAGAAAGGCAAGACCAAATGACAGATAGTTGACCTGTTCAGGGTGTTCCCCTGCCCAAAGTCAGCTGGGATGGGCTCCAGCTTGCATTAGCTGCAACAACCTCATACAGTACTACAACGGAAATAAATAACGGAAACACATAAGGCCGCTCCCTCGCTAATGATGATTGAACAGAATATTAACTTCATTATGTTAAGCATCAGTAAAAACGAACAGATGCATATTAAAACACACAAAAATCTTTGCCTTGAATAGTAATTAATGCCTGGATGTGTACTGATATAAAAAGTACAGTATAACGTAATAAAATATGAACAGAAAACCACCTTCACGACAGCTTCATGATGTCTGAAGAATGCTCACCCTCTTACTCTGAAACTGTGCTGATATGCTAATAATTGTGTTTTTCACTTTATCTGAAAATTTGAGTGAACTTTAAACAGCATTATTAACTTCATCTTTGAATGAGCTTGATGGGGCAAATTGCTTCACACTTAAAATTAGGAGATGTCAGTTCTTTCTGCGCTCTTGTGGAAGGGAAGCTTCAAGGTATAGATTTACTGTAACTTGCAAAACCTTTGCAGATGCAATATGTTTAAACATATAGCATTGCACACACAGGTTTTCCGTTACATACTGTAAATCTGCAAGCCAAATATCATCAAAACCTGTCAGTGTGGGAAAATATTTCCTCTGCCATATAGTAGAAAAGTGGCAAAAAAAAACAAACCTGTTGATATATTTGGGTTTAAGCCACCAAACATCCACAATACTGAAACTGTTATACCGTGTTTACTGAAGTGTGATTTTTCTAAGTTTCACAATTCGCCTCTAACTCTCAGTTTTTCATTGGGCTTGCTTATTGGGGTGTTTCCCCTGGAACAGAGCAACAAGCTCGTAACTCTTAAATCAGAGAGAGAGAAAGAATTGGGGTGGGGGGGTTTAGAAAGAAAAACATACACGAGATTAAAAAGCATTTTTTGAGCTACATCGAAAATATAGTCGCAAACCTTGATCTGCAACAGAGTGATATGGTGCTGTGATCAGCCCTGAACAACTATTTATACATGCGTGCCTGCAGATTTTTTTACAGGCCAAGGTGTTGCTCGATGTGAAGCCACTCTGTGTTATTTTATTGCATCAGTGTGCAAAATGTGAGGAAACACCCACACACTCCTCACTGCCCATAACGTACCTGCTTGTTTTCTCATCAGCATAAACAACTGCCCTGCAGCTGTCATTTCCCATGGTTTACATAGCATGTGAAGTACTGTCACGCAATGCTGTTATTACATATGCCATATACCATTATAAATGCTGCCACAGCTAAATCGCCATTAGTTGCTGGTGCTGCAACTGTTGGTGCTGTTGTTGATTCTTTTATTGCAAATTTCTTTTCTTTTTTCTTTTTTTTCTAATGCATCATCTTCAGGCCATAAATCTTATACAGGATTACTGTGTATAAGTCGCTTGTATGGTCTTGACTCATCAATCAGAGTGGGAATGTTTGTGTTACAACTGCCACTTTGTATGACGGATGAAGATGGGTGTTTTCCAACAGTACAATAGCTTTGGTAAGAGACGGAGGTTGTCTGTGTGTGCATGTTTGAGCGAGCACAGCGTAAGCAGTGACATTCATTATTTCATCTGCAGCTAAGAGTGATTGAACACGCTACTTATTAACTGTCTTTTTCTCCTAATCCCATTGTGTTCTGCTAGATTAAATTTGAACACTAATAAACGTTTTTTATGACTAATTAATGTTTCGCACCTTGCCAAGAATCATCTTCTTCCTCTACTAATTCTAATTGGTCCAATTAATCATGCAAAAGGTAATTAGCATAGTTTGATGTGCAGTAAAGCCACTCCAGAGCCCATGGGGAGATTCGAAGAGCTTTTGTTTCTTGATACAAACAGAAAATTAGTCAAGGGTGGTATTCGCTTGCTGCTGAAGCACAATGCAATACAACAATAATGAGTGTGTTCTATTGTGATGGTCTTCATGGGACTGACAGCCATATTCATACCAAAGGCAGATGTGTTTGAAAGTGAATGAAGACCACTGGCTGTGGCTGAGAGATCTATGCAATATGTTGAAGATTTATATTACGAAAGGACATTCTTAACACAGAGACGTATTAAAGAACACAGCTTATTTATGTATATGCAGATTTTTCAAAGGTCTCCTACTGTAGTATTCAATATAACAGACAAGTGGTGATCTAGCATAGATATTCTTTCTAAATGCATAATGCTGTTCACTTAAAACCCTTTTCTGTGTTAGGAATTTCAGAACTGACTAACCTTTAGAAGATTTTAGAGATTTACTTTTATTATAAAGTACTGTGACAATATTATTTGCAGTAAAATGTTACGGGATGTTTTCATCTTTCTAAAAGCCTAAAAGTTTTCATAAATGAAGTGCACTGAAGTTGGGGAAAAAAAAGATCTGTGTATGGTGCAGCAGATACTGTCATAGTGAGAGAAATTTTGGAATAATGCTACTAAAGAAACAACTTCCAAATGTGTCAACCTAACACCAAAACTCCAAACTCAAATCTGGAACCTAGTACCACTGCCAAACTGACTGACATTTTGTATACATAACAAATGTGCAAACTGGAACTGAAAGTGGTTCTTCACAGTGAAGCTTTAGAAAAAAAAACACTTCAAAAAAGTGTCTGGGAGAATTTTAGTGATGTGAAAAATAAAGTTTTCACAGGGTTCTATGCAATTCTTGTAAAAAAAAACTAAGTACACACTTACTACTTCCACAGGAATTAAAAGAGTATGTAGCAGCCAGATGCTGCTAATTGAAAACACAGGATTAAATGATCATCAGTATAGTGTGAGCGCCTCTATAAAAGCAAATGTTTTGGCACTTTGTTGGTCAGGAGTATTCAGGAGTGTATTAGCACAGTCTTCCTGGGAGTGAACATCACATCAAATGCACCCTAAGTTCAGGCCATGCAATGCTCAAAGAAATTGCAAAACATCCAAGGCCTACATCTCAGACTCCACAGGCCTCAGTTAGCATGTTAAAGGTCAAAGTTAGGAAGTTAGAAAAAAAGACTAAATGGGTATGGATTGTTTTTAAGGATTGCCAGGAGAAAACCTCTTTGCTTAAAAATAAACATGGCAGCATTGCGGTCTGCAACGCTAAATCTGAACAAACTACAACACATCTGGAACAATGTCCTTTAGACAGAAGAGACCACAGCTGAGATGTTTGGAGGTAATTCACAGTGCCCCGTTTGATAAAAAACAAATCCAGCATATCAGATAAAAAAAACACCTCACAGCAACACAGAGGTGGATTGGTGTTGATTGTGGTTCATTTTGCAGCCACATTGCAGTGAGTTGACCATAAACTTCTCTGTATACCAAAGTATTCTATAGTCAGATGTCAGGCCATCTGTCCGACGGCTAAAGTTTAGCTGAAATTGTTTTGTGCAACAACAACCAGATCTAAAACAGAATAAAAAAGTATCAAGGTGTTGCAATGAAACAAAGCTCAGACCCTAACCAAACTGAAATGCTGTGGGGGGACCTTTAAAAAGCTCTGTATAAATGAATGATTGCAAAATTCAATGAACCAAAGTAACGCTGTGTAGCAGAATGGACTAAAATCTTCCACAAAGAAATGGGACATGTAAAGTCATACAAAAAATTATTACTTAAAGTTATCATAGCTAAAGATGCTACAGGCTAAAGAATCATGGGGTTGGTACTTAGGTTGCAATCCAGTATATATATGCAGTCCAGTATATAAATATATAACTGGTTCTTCACAGTACCTCCAATGGTACCAAATTGGTTAATAAAGAGGGAAGAAAGGGTGCAGTATATTATCTAAAATCTGAAATTTCTTTAAACAGCAAAACTTCCCCATAAACAAAGCATACAATTAAAAGTACAACTGATAAAAATAAACATTCTACAAACAGGTATGCATTCATGTAAATACATCCAGATGTGTTTTGAAACATGTTGCATATGAAAATTAAATACATATAAAGAAACTCAATAACAGTCACAAAAATAACACCATCACAGAATTGCTCATAGTGGTCTCTGAACAGGGTATAAACATAGTGACCTACATTTTGAAAGGTCAGTTCAATGAAATCAAAGTTGTCGATGGCGTATGCCTATTTGCTTTTTGCATCTAGAACAAAGACAAAGTATTCATACAAACTAAGCAAAATCCTCAGGAATTAAAGAATTAACAAACCAAATGTTGGAGAAAGATCTCTAGTAAATAATAAATCATGATAAATAACTTGGGAACAAGTTAATAATGAGTCGCTGTTAAATCAGAACAAAACTCATCAGGTTGACCTCCTTAATGTCCATAAATCTCCTTCTGCCCAATAGAAGACGCAATTAGCACCAACCAAAATCTAATTAGTTACTACTTACTATGTCTCCTTAGGTTAATGGGTGCTTTATTCTGATGTGGATTCAAGAATCTCATTATTTCCGTAAGTTCACCATTTCCTTTTTGGGTATAGTAAAAAAATCAGGCCACTAGTCCACGTGTCATGTGACTAGCTACTGTAGTGGTGTACATAAATCAGATCCTGAGATAAAAGGGACTGCATGATGATGTTTTGGGTTTTTCTGATATGTCAGCCGCATGGCTTCGGGTAATTCTGAGAAATCAGTTCATCCTACAGTTCATCCTACAGCAATAAAAACAAAGTGAGAAATCATAAGCTGTACTTTACCTGCTATGATTTATTCATTTAAGTGCAGATTTGGTTTATAATAAGCCCCACTTAAAAAAAGAGACTGTTGCAGAAATCTAAAACCCTGTCACCTTCTTTGAAGCTTTCGATTCCCTTTTTGACATATGGCCAGTGAGACAGAAAACGTGGAGGTTTTAGCAAAGCAACCACATCGATTAAAAAGATCCACAGGAAGACCAAGACTTCTGTTGGTTCATTAACTTGAGTGGCTTTGTTGTGGTTGCATAATTATATTTTATAGGAGTATAAGAAGCATATCAACATGCTGAGACAACATTTATTTTAGAGCGATAACCTTCTTGACAACATCTGGATTCAATTTGGCCTTGGTTAATGGGCGCCCTTTCAAACTTTAGAAGGACTCTGCTGATGGTTTGATGACAACTTATTTTGTCAAGTCTTTTACTTGAGACACATATGCTTATGTAATGAAGTTCTTCACCATCACTCATTACCCAGGCATCAAGCTCGTAGCAGATATTTGTGAGTTCGAATCAACAGCTTCATTCTTTATTTTTTTTTATTGCAGAATCTACAGTTCAGTCGCTGCATAAATCGTATCATCTTCCTTATCATCTGCGCCAAAAAAAGAAAAAAGGAGCAAAAGTGTCAGCGAAAATAGCCAGGCTTATAATATCACTCTATAAGCTGAGGCTGATTATGATAGTGAAATTGGCAGTAGAGCGTGGCATATCCCTCCGGTGGTTTTCCAACTCCAACTCATTTCACGGGCCATCTCTGGGTCCCGATCTCTGGGACTGGGTTCACTTGGCTCTGGCCTCTGTGCTACCGATGTCTTGATTGCTGTTTCATAGACTTTCACGTGTCAGTGCAGCAGTGCCGAAAGGGACCTGTGAGAAGGAAGTGATGCAACCACAAAGATATGTAAGAGCGGCTTGAAAACACTAACACTGTGGTTCGCTGACCTCAAAGGAAGGAAAGAAACAAAGAGATAGAGAGAAAGGCAGAAACACGAGAGCAACTGTTTAATAGGTGGTCAGAGGGTCTAAATGTCAAGTGGTGACAGTTTAGAGCATGAATGTCAAACTAGCATTGAATATATCTTTGCACGTACGTAGTTTCGTTTCTCATGCATCTGTCACATAACATTGTACACAATGCTCTACTTCCAGAGGATAAAGGGTTTGTGTGTCTTTTTTAATGATTACAAACAAGATGAAGCATTAATCAGATTAATGGCAGCTTAAAAATTCGAACCTAAACAGTGACAATCTAATTGCTGCTGCCAAAATGTTTGATTTTAAGTAAATTAGATGAGTGGCTAAAAAAATAGTCTTGTTTAATGGAGCTTTATCTGTAAGTCAGGGCCATTAGCAGCCCTAGTTTGAGTTGCCTTGGGCTCTGTAATTAACTCCGCTCAAGCGCAGCTAAACATTTTTGACATTTTTCCTAGTCCAAAATTAACTGTCACAGCAGAGGGAGAAAGTAACCATCTTGTCACATTGAGTTTATCTGAGGATTGTGGAACATTGTCCTCTTCTGTTTCCAACACTCTCTCTGTGCCTTTCTCCCCTCATGTCTCATTCACGTTTTCTCTCCTGCAACCTGGATCTTATTTCAGTATTGTTTCTTGATAAATGAGATGATGGAAAGTGTGACTGCACCTAATGTTTCTGAATGTTTGGGTGACACCATCCTCAGGTTACATTACACTGCTAATTATGAGGCAAAATGCATTCTTCTTACTTGTATATTTGCAAGACAGTTCTGGAGCTCATTTAGATGATGTTACATGACACAAATAAAAAATTTTTTATGGAAACGTTCTATAAACCTATAAACCGTTATATCTATAAACCACCACTAACTGGCTTTATATTGCCACGCGCACTCACACCCACACAAACACACACATGTGCGGTACAGAGGTTGTGTGGAGCAGCAGATCCACCTGATTGGTTTAGCTTAGAAACAGAGAAATGAGAGGGCTGATGCGAATGGAAAGGCCCAAAGTACCGTAAACATGTACCATGCAGTGTGTTAACTCCCAAGCCATCAAGGAACCGCCTGGTTTCCAGTAAATAATTATTTTTGTGTCGCCACAATGTGTTAGTGTTTCATCTACAGTTTATCATAAACAAGGCATTACTGTGGTGTAGTGAAGGTAATCCCACACACATAAAGTTTCGTAACATTTTGTTTATTGTAATTAACTAAGAAAAAAATAGGTAAGCGCTTAATCTTATGCTTTACGTTTTAAAAAGAAGAAAACGGAAAAGATAAATATCAAAAAATATATATTTGTATAGATATGAAGAACTTTGTAAATGTAAGTCTAATGTAAGCTATCAGAGAAACATAAAATGTATTTTATTTTTAAATATGAGGCTTGCCTAAAATATATACTAGCCATTAATCAGTTGTCTTGTACTTTGTTCATTTAAATGCTCAAATTTAAATATTGGCCGTAAACTTTGCCACAAAAAAGGTGTCATCAAATTTCGCGTCAAGCAGACGGTGAAATGAAAGTATCTATTCAAATAGCACGGTCGCATAAGTGGGTTTTCAGATTATTCAGGAGCTTTATGCTGATGGTCGAGTTAATCTCAGACATCACCCACACATCTTACTCATTTTTTCACATTATTTTTCACTCAGATTTCTGCTAAGTTTCACTTATTAAGAAGCCAAAGTTTTTCACCGTTCCAAAGTCTGAGATGAGTAGATGGGCGTTTAGGAAAGCCACACCGTAATGTCTGACTAGTCCAAATGAAATACCACCAAGGAAAGTCACAAGTCAATATGGTGCAAATTCCCCCTGATGAACACACATTAAACCAATCGCTACGCGTTAGCATTTCAGTCATCCTCAGACCATTACCGGAGCTGTAATTATACCACATATTCCATATATTACTTTGAATGAAAGAATGCCAATTACAGATCTTTCACTCTGTCTTTCAATGTGCTGCCTGATGCCTCCATAAAAGTCTGTGATTAAATTACTCAGGGGGAAAGCACTTACATTTTATATGACAACCCCTGACGCATCGCTCGGCTACAAATTCCCCAACCAGTAGCAAATCTTCTAAGAGGCTGTGATTGTGGACAGGTTGGTCCAGATGACTGAGAGAGACAGACAGACAAGTCCTTCCAGCTTTGCTCTTCATGCTATTATTCTCTGTCAGTTTCTATTGATGTAACGCTAACTTACACGCCATACATTTTAGAACATATGACAGGAACATTAGTAGGAGGATCACTTCATTTTTTGACCTGCCTTCACATCCTGCATTGTGTTTTTTCTTAGCTGTCAAAATGTTTAGAATGTCCGTACAGCGCTACATGTATGCCAGTGAAGCAGGAGTGCTAGCTTTGAATGTACTAGGGGCTCTCCAGACAAAATCATATCTAAACAGGGTTATTCAAAATCCTTTGTCTGAAGTTGTTTTAGTTTTACAAGTGTTGATACCCACCACCAACAGCCCTTCTTTCAATTCAAATACAGTCAAAGGCTTAAAATAAATATACAGTAAATACGTACTCCCACATGTTTCACTGGGGCTGAAAATTCCCTCATCTGAGACGATGACTGCAGTAGACTGTAGATGTTTGCTGCACTGATGAACAGTGGACATGCAATGTGAGAAAACCTGGTTCAAAGCAGACAAACAGCAGTGTGATGACTTTAAATAAGACTTATTCATAATTCAATGTAAAGGCTTTTTTTAAGGTGTGAATAGAGTAGCTTCAGATTCACTTGTAGCTATTTCACAATGAAGAAATTTAGAAATTGTTCAAGTCACGGTGGAATGTGAAATGTGAGTTCTGGGAAGAAATGGGCAAGAGACAAACACAAAGGCCCTTCTGACGAGGAAGGAAACCTTAACTTGTCAATCACAGCACTTCTCTGTCATTAGCTGTTTAATCCTCTGCTGAAAGCTGGTAGGTGCTGGATCTATACACAGCCACGAGGTTAAAGGTGAGGTGAATGACACCCCTCCCACTGGAAGATCTTTTTCCATCACTGTTGCATAGTTGGCTGAAAGGTAAGAACTATAATCATTCATTGTTTTTTTCACAAAACCAGACGTCTGTGATTTTAATATCAAAGCTGTAGCTCTGAGTGAGACAGTGATGCAGATAAAAGTGATACTGAGGGAAAATACAAAATGCCAGTTATCAACTTTTGCAGATGGTATAAAATGGCTTTGACTGAGAGCAGATCCCTTACGCCTTACTAGCCATCCAGAAAAACAACAACAAGAACAAAAAAGAGAAAAAAACATTCATTTTTAAGTGTATCTCTTTGCATTGCTGTGCCTGGCTGGAAAAGACAGAGACTGTTGAATCAATTTGCCATTATATGTGTGGGTATAAACAAATCATAATGAAATGAGCACAGTAAAGACAATACACTTGTATTGAACAAAAATACATTTGAGCTTATATAAGCCTCATCATCTCCATGACAACGACTTTGCTGGTAACAGGGAAGTGAATTATTTGTGTATAACCAGAGCAACATCTTCCAATCGAATTAAGCTGCACCTGTGCGCATTATAGATGGAAATAAAAGGCTGAAAGCATAGTTACAGTGAGCTTGTTGCTGACTAGATATGAGCATTAGACTTTAATTTGCTGTAATCAGTATATATTTTTGTCTTATAGATGAGAGAAAAGATTCATTATTGTATAGTGATACAAGCTTAGCTATCTGATTAACAAACAGTGTGTTATTTCACAATACGTAATGAAAAAAATCTTTCATATTTAAAATGCAACTGACTTTACTTACTTATCCTGTGCGATCCATTTGGCACATTTAAGTTCCTTAGTTTGGATATGTCAGTGAAATCCGAGGAAGCTTTCTTCTCGGTGTGCAATTTGAAATGCCAGATGAACCAAGTAAAAAATGCTCTCACACCTCGTCATACTGTGCCACAAATGTGAGCGGGTACATACATAAACAAAACACTGGACTTGTGGAAAAAGTATCGGAGCTGAAATAGAGCATACAGAGAATCATATCACAACCATTAGTAACACTTTAGATGTGGTAAAAAGGGGCTTCTGGTTGCTCTGTCAGTTTAAAAGATGACTTTTAACAAGGTTTGCCAAAGCATTTTCTAGGTGGCTAGCAGCTCGGTGGCAATAAATATTTATTCTTCAATGTGTTATTATTATATTTATTTATTTGACATACATTTAGGATGTTTCCATATTTGACAACTAGTTAAAGTAGAATAAAGAAACGTTTGAGAGGAAATCATACAGGATTATCTCCATAGTTACCATAAATGAGCTCCAACTTAGCACCATGTTTACTATGTTCAGATTTTGGACAAATCTATTAATCGTACTTTGTACTTCGTGTATCCAGTAATTCTTACAGATGTCCAGTTCACTACTGAGCCACAACAATGAACATGTACTGTATGTCATTCTGGGAGAATGTATTACTGATTCATGAGCCCCTTGTAAAGTTTAAAACAATACTCTGGTGTAGAAAGTGTTAAAATAGGATGTGTAGGTACAGACCTGTACTCTCAGCTAAAATATTAATGTAATTAAAGCTGAAGGCATTTTAAACATATCTGTGTTTTTTCTTTCAACAAAGACAAAATACTAAATGTTTACATACTTGCAACAAACATCTTTGTCTTATTTCAACAACAAGACTATAACAAGCACTGTGTCCTCTATTGTGTGCCTTTCTATTATGTGCCCTTTTCCTGTTTTGTATATACTCCTCTTGTCTGTTATTTATTCCAGCCGTCCTACTATTTAGATTTTTATTCCATGCACAGTTGGTGCAGAGCACCTGCAATTTTGTCGTACATGAATAATAACAATAAAATGCTATTCTATTCTAACATTGCAACAGTTATTGTTATAATTGCCATTTTCTGGAAGCAAACCAACCAGAAGTTGGTTTAAGGTCTATTGAAATAACCACATTTCTTTTGAAATAATGTCCTTACATGTCTTCTAGGCAGCCAATCACAGTGAGGAAGCATTTCGTTCGCCTCTGTGTATTTAAAGCATATGTCTGGTTTATCTTTATAATAACAGTTTAACTTTGCAGGACTTATGTTCACATTCATCAGTTAAAGTGTGCTATTCTAACCTGTGTATTCACTGGTGGCACAAGCTCGTTTGCAATGAGCTTTTAATGGAGACTTCCAATTTCAGTTTCCAAATCTGTATTTCAAGTATTTTCCTTATAATATAAACTTTTTAGTGAATGGGAAGTAAACAGATACAATTGTAATATAAATCCCTTAATTCCCAGTCCTTTGTCATTATCATCATATCAGATCATATTTTTGTGCTCTGGTAATTGAATTATGTGGTTTTATATATAAAAACAATTGTATCTATTCATGTAAAATTTATACCTCGGTTCATCCGAAGACTTGATGACATCAGACTTTGAATCATACAGATCTCAAATCTTGCAAAAGGTATGAATAGAGCATTAGTTTTTCCAGGAGCAAAAGATGTCTGTTTCATTTGAATCTTTTCAGTAAGTGAATTTGGACATTTTAACTCTCCTGCATTAAAGTACAATGTTTTCTCAACGATCACATCACCCTGACTTCTTCCCTATACAGCCTTTGTGGCCATAACTATAACTGTGGCTATCATTTCCTGTTTTGTGCTGGTCACTTCTTTGGGAACTATGAAATATAGGGAAACGCATAACATAAAAGACAACAGCTACAGTCAGAGAGTCCTACAATCGCTTTCAGTGTAAGGTAAAGAATCTTAAATCACATCCCAGAAAGTTGATTCTGTTTATTTGTATATAATGTTTTCAGTGGGAGAAACATTACATACAGTGCACCAGGAGTGCAAGTTGTAGAAGTTTCTCCCCAAACTTTTCTCGAACTGAAAACATCCAGATAGTTTCAGTAGGAAAAAAAACCATAGAACTCTTTGTGATGAGTGATACAATGTTTCTCCCACTGAAAATGTTCCATACAGATAAACAGAATCTAGGATTTCTTTGCTTGTATGCCTGAGCATGCATCAAGACAACATGTACACATTATAAAGGATAATACTATTATAGATATTGTACTTTGGTAATGTATAGATACATAGTTTTTGGAATAAACATGTGATGAAGATGCATCTATAGTTATATATTATGACACAGCTTACACTGTAGAATATAGGATTACAGTTATGTGATCTTATGCAGAATAGATTCTGCACCTCTTTTCATTTAAATATGCCTAATCAATTTCCCCAGTTAGTTACAGGAAAAGTATGTTTCAATTTTTCTAAATCTTCCATTTCATTGCACATAATAATATCCATAGATTGCATGCACAGCCAAACGGGGTGTGTTTATTTTATTGTTATGTCAAGCTAGAACCGGTGTCAGACATTAGAAATGGGAAGAAACCCTCTTCTTCCTCCTAGCGTTTTTCCCGCTCGGTTGCAGGGTCCGCTTTTCTGCAAAGTCGTCTCCACTTGGGTCGGTCAAGGGCGTCGGTCAGATCGGCTTCGATCTTCTTCACGTCGTCCTTGATTCGGTCCATCCATCTCCGCTTTGGTCTGCCTCTAGGTCGACGTCCTTGGGGGCTGAGCCGCAGTGCTGTTCTCACCACTGAGTTCTCATCGCTCCGTACCACCGCAGCCTCGCTTCTTGCATCTTATCAGTGATTGGCGCGATTCCCATCCTCTTTCTAACGTCGGTGTTCATGATGTGGTCCCATCGTGTCAGGCCTAGGCACCATCGCAGCATCCGCATTTCCATCGTGTGAAGGGCTTGTTCGTGCTTTGCGGTGGCTGGCCAGCACTCGGATCCATAGAGGGCGACGGGGCGCACTACACTCTTGTAGATCTTTGACTTGAGGCGATTGGGCATTCTTCGGTCACACAGGACGCCGGTGACTTGGCGCCATTTCATCCACGCTGCGTTGATCCTGGCTCGTACATCTAGTAGGATATCGCCGTCATTGCTGATCATCGATCCGAGGTATTTGAAATGAGGTACTTTCGCCAGATTTTCTCCATCGACGCTGATCGTGCCGTCGGTCTGGGGGCCAGCCTCTAAGTATTCGGTCTTGTTGGTGTTGAGCCTCAGGCCGAAGTCAGCTAGGCGAGTCTTCCACTGCTGCGTTTGGTATTGCAGTTCTATTCGCGATTCATCGGCCAGGAAGACATCGTCGGCGTAGAGAAGTGTCCAGGGATGGGGTGACTGGAGATCCGCCGTCGCAGTGTCCATGCAAAGGATGAAGAGCAGCGGGGAGAGTGCCGAGCCTTGGTGGACGCCCACATTGATGTTAAAGGGCGGCGATGTTCCCACTGGGCTTCTGACCACGCTGGTGACTTGTCGGTAGAGGAGCTTTGTCCAGTTGACGTAGGCTTCAGGAACTCCATGTGATCGCAGGGAGTGCCAGATGAGGTCGTGTGGGACACGGTCAAACGCCTTTTCCAAGTCAAGGAAGGCCATGTGGATGGTCTTGGACTTCTCTCGGTGCTTCTCCAAAAGCAGGCGGGCAGCATGGATGGCGTCCGTCGTGCCACGCCCCCTGACAAAGCCACATTGGTTGGGCGTTAAGTTGACAATTTCTCGCATCCTGGCGTCGATGATCCGTTCGAAAACCTTCATGGTATGGCTTAGGAGTCGGATCGGGCGGTAGTTGGAGCATTCAGCCACATCGCCTTTCCCTTTCCAGATGGGCACCGTTATGCTGGTTGACCAGGCTGCTGGGACGGTCCCGTCTCTGATGATGCTATTGAACAGGCTGGCGAGGACTAAGGCGCCTTGGCGCCCGAGCAGCTTCCAGACTTCGGCTGGTATGGGAAGAAACCCTCTGATCTTTGTAAATCTGACACGGGTGAATGCAATTTGTTTTGTTTGTCTTGTTGACAAACTGAAGTGCTCTAATACAGTTTATATTATAGCGCATAGGTTTAGTGTGTTTGTGGAGTGCGTATAGCATGTAGTGTATTAATCCAAATAGAAATGAGTTCTCATTGAGTTATTAGATGAGCTATTAGAAAACATGACCTTGGAATGTTATTCACACGGCTGCATCTGTCTTCAGTATAACTGCCATGTTCGTCATATGTGAAGCGCGATATACAAATTATCACATGCTGCAATGATTAACTGACAGTACTTAAACAGTTGTTTGGAATAATTAAGATGTATTGGTAAATGGTAGAGGAGGTGGGGGTTTTTTTTGCCTTTAACAGGAGGAAAAACTATCAATTCATGATCTAAGAGGGAAGGAGCTGGATACATCGAGGTGCGTGGCTGATGCGGTAACATAGCCAAGCAAGATAAAAGCAAAACCCTGTAATGCACCGTAACACAAGGTTCACATCAGTGCAGAGAAAAGAAATGGTAAAAATGTTCGTCTGATAAAAAAGCCATGTTTTCTGTCAAATATTAATGACTCGGTGAAAGGCTTTGCTCATAACAGCCACTATTCTGAATTTGTAAGCGGGCACGGTTACACACCATAGTGATAAATAACTTCTTCCAGCTCTTAAAACCACACCCCTTTCTCCTTTAGTAGATGGGTACAACACACAGCCAATCTGTCTGCGTCTCGCATAAACTTAACAGAAACATTGTGTGCACGTGTGCCTGTGCATGTGCGTGCTCTGTTTGTGCAGCTTTGACTTATTTTTCACTTTTCCCTTTAACTTCCTGTGAGTCATCAGCAGTGGGGGAAATACTTTACAGCTGTACCTTTATTTTTTTATGTGAAAACACAGCTTAATGCACACGGAGAACAAAAGCAGGAATCTGGTACAATGTTTTGCTTCACTTGTAAATTCCTGTGCACCTACTTAATTTGCTTTGCTATTCAATGGTAAAGTGCAGTTATAGAGCTGTTACATAACCTTGCTTATTTAAGTATGTCATGAGCCTAGAGTGGCTTATGTAACTTTACAAGATGGTATAAATCTGTAGATCCTCTCCTCTTTTCACTTATCTAAAATTCAAGATACATCTTTTGTGCAGATGGAAATTGCTCTCAGAGAATCTGTGAGAAAGTATACTTGATTATGCTGCATGAGATTAGCTTTTCTAAAGTGATGGTGTCTCCACATTTAAGCTTATGTACTGCAGGTAGAAATGTTGCCTGTCGCAAGTAAGATGCAGAAAGAAATAAAGACATTCTTTATTTCAGATGTTCATAATTAATGTTTCCAAGTCACCACAAAAGGAATAAAAAGTCCTTTGATGACTTAAGAGCTTGATGGCTGTTTCATTTGTCACTCACAGAACTACAGGAAGCAATTAAATGTCTGCAGAATGTCAAATATTAATTTGAAAAACGCTTCCAAAAAAGCACCATTGAAATAAACTGCGGTACTTCACTAAGGCTGCCTGCGAATGCTTCGGTGGTTGAAATTATGTTTTGATTTTACATAACCAAAAGAAATTGACTTAGATACATGAAACTAAAAGTATGGTGGAAGGGGGATTTACCTCTCCCCAGCACAGTCTGTGAGGTGAAATCTTTTTATCTCTCAGTTGCTTTTACAGACAGCACTGTTAATTATAGGTGAAAGTTTTTGACAGCTGTACATTTGTGGTCAGAGCCTGACTGCGGATAGAAGAAAAATGGCAGCACAACTCCTCACAGTTTCAGCTTTAGTCCTAAATGATGAATTTAGGGTGGTGATAATATTGGTGAGAAACGGCCGCATAATTGAACTTGAAAAGAGAAGGGGGAGAGAAAGCAATGAGTAAATGCCTCCCGTGTAGGTGTTTCAGATCAGTGTGAGGCTGTGTCTACTTCGATAAAATGAAACAGTGAAAAATTAGATTCTTTTCCTTGTCGACTTAAGGTGGATATTCTTTTTGTGGCCTGTGGTGACATATCTGTTTTGCCCCTGACTATTTTTCATTTTGTTGTTTTTTTTAGCAAAGTAAATAAAAAAATATGTGAATGGATAATTACTAGAAGGTGTGGTTAACCAAGGTTAATGCCATGGTCATAGCTCTAAAAAATGAGCGACTGAACTGGAAAAACCATTCACAGCAACCTCTTGGTTGTAATTCAGAAGATGCGATAATGGGAATTTCTGTGGCCAACCCATTTCAAAAGAACTATTGAAATGTGTCAGTGTTGCTACAAAACCACTGCTGCTATCTAAATACAGTCCCAAATAAACAGTACACGCTACATCCAGAGGAACAGTAAAAATGTAAAAAACGTAATATTTTGTAAGTTGCAAAAAATTGCATCAACAAAAAATATAATATTAGTTGAATTAAAATCCTACAAACCCAGTAAAATGAAAACTTGCAAGAGTCAATATTATAAATTGGGGGGGGGGGGGGGGGGGACGACCCTTAAATTTACTGTGTTATCAGTAGATATTTATTTTTGCTGTTTGCATCTCAATGCCTTAAAAAATCTTAAAATGTATTGACCTCAAATGTGAAATGTGCATAAAATGGTGTGTGTCATCTTATCCCATCATATCAAGTTGTAGGTACCAAAATACAAAATATGTTAGAAGCGTGCTAGGAAGCTGTACCCCAGCACCTTATACATCATAACAATATGAGGAAATGAATGTGCCAGCAACAAGTCCATTTTTATGTTATTGTTGGTTTTCTCTACCCCTAGGTACAATAAAATAAAATAACAATGCAACTGTAAATTGCCATGTTTTAAATTAAAGCAGTCATTGAAATTTCTGTACAAGCAGCAACTTTACCCTTTACAATATGCACTCTATAAGGTGTGCTAGCAGAGCTTATATCTTTAGCTTTATGTACAAAATACTCATTTTAAATGCTATAAGATGGCTTTTTGGTTATGTTTGCCAGTTTGTAGGATGGCTCTTAAGTGTGAACAGCGTGCTATATAGGAAGTTAATGTTAACAGCAGTAACACTTGTTGCACTGATGGCATTTCTCGTTCCTCCTTCTATACGGCGATAAATAGTTTTCTTGCACTTCTAACTGAATATTTTTTCACATTCTATGTCTTAATTTTTTTCCTCATATTTCAGCCTCCCACCCCTGTTCCTCTCTAGCTGTCAGATCAAGCTACAGTCTGGGACGTTTTAAAATCTTTTTGTATCAGCCTTGCTTGGCTTGCTGCCTGACCCACAGGTCGACTAGCCACCAGGAAAACTCCAAGCTCTCCAGATGGCCAATCCGTTTATGAAAGCAAGTTACCAAGCCCTTCCGAACATCAGTGAATGCTGCAATTTCAAATCATATTTCTTAGGTTTAATATTCTGAACATTGGAAACTCAAAATATGCTACATGCAAGCTTCAGTACTGATGGCATTTTAATCAATCCATCTGTGCCTACCACTGTTCATCCTTAACACTTTTCATGAAATAATAAAAAAAAGATGAGACAAACAAAAGAGATATATTCAAGAAAGGCCTTTATGTCAAGGACAAGAGATACTGTTAAGCAGGAGGTCACAGGAGTCCTTTGCTTTCTCTAGTCTTCTGATTGTTATAATGGAAATTATGAAACCATCACCACACAGCTCCAGTCCGTCAGCATCTAGTCCACATAACCAGTACCATCCTATTGTAAAGATGTAAGATGAATGCAGCTTTCTTATTGTTTTTACATTGTTATATGTTGTATTTTCATTCTTTGTATTGTGAAGCATTTTGTGATTTTTGTCTGTGAAAAGTGCTACATAAATAATTTTACTTACTAACTTACTTCTTTTGCTCAAATTCAGACCAAACTAGTCCTCACTATCCTCACTTTATCACTGTAATATGCTATATTTACACTGTCTTTTGTTTCAGATTTTTATCACATTGTTACATGACCAGCACCAACGAACCTCCCACAAAATGTAAATAATGGAAACCCAACATAAACACCATGGTTTTTAAGAACAGTGTAGACATGATGAGCTATACCATAGAAGCTACAATTTACAATGGCCCAGTATTTGAGGGTTGTTTATAGCACCATCATAACTTCTCCAGTAAACTTTGCTTTGTGACTCTTACAGTCTTTGACAAGGCAACAGCAATAAGTAACTTAGAAATGCTTGGAATTTATGGGTCATTTGGACTGATGCTAACATGTTATTTGTGGATTAGCTGCAGATTTGACATGCGATCTTCAAAAATTGGGACGCAGCTCAAGAGTTTCTGAGGAGAAACTGAAGTTCTTTAATTTCATTTGGAGCAAAGGCTTTTACTATGGATGTTTAATGTCGTAGTACACGATGTTATTCTTTAATGAAAACCATTTGGTAGTTTTTCTGTTTTCTGCTATCACTGTCATTAATTCATAACATTATGACTTTCTCAGTGGTAATATTTGTGTGAGAGAAGAAAACTGTTTGGCATGCCCAATCTCAGAATGAAGTAGATGGATAATCAAAGAAAAATAAAAATAAAAAACAAAAGCGCTCACTTGGTGATTCGAATGAAGGGACTTGGAGTATGTCAAAAAGAGCATCTAATTTTTCAAAACAATTCCTCTGTTTTCAAACATGTAAATGCTTTAATAAGAAAAATGGATTTGGATTAGATTTGTGGAGTTGAAAGAAACGTTGCCTTTTACTAATGCGAAACCTCAATAAAATGAATTACTATGTTTTTAAGTTCAAATGTAATTTAAAAGCAATATAATATAAAAAAAATAATAATACCCAAGTAAAACTCAGTCCCAAGCTGACAGGCATTCTTTTCTGTGAGGGAAAGAAATACATATAAATTCTATGTGATTATAGTCAATGTGTTGATTTACATTTAAAGATCTAGAATTTACGTTAATATTAGATGATGTGTTAACATAGCTACAGATGTCTGGCTCTCATCAAACTTATTGTACAGTAATTTATTCTGAGTGAAAAGCAGCTGCTTGCATAAAGGGAAATAATTTTGTTTTGTTTGGTGACTACATGCATTCAGCGATGAGCAGAGTGATTGGCAGCTAAATAGCTGACTCCGTTTTCAGAAGGACATTTGAATTATAAAACTGAGCCTTAATTACACTGAACAGAATTCAATTGTACAGTTGTTATTGAGGAGTTTGTATTATTTAGTTTAAGGGGGAAAAAAATACCGCAAATTATATTAAATTGCAATTTTTGTGATTCAGGAAGTCGAGCAGATGTAACAGAAGCTTGCATGATTAATAGGATTATAAAAATGCAACTGCAGAGCAGCATGCCTCATGTTCAACAACAGCGGAAGGACTGCTGAACTATGTATCTTTGCTTTCCTCTTGCTTCAACACCCTTCACATTCAAATGACCTCTGAAGGCAGCTCGGGGATTTGCCTGATAGATATTACAGTATTTTGTCTGTGTCTGCTATGTGCTAGACTTAACTTCCACCCTCCCCCAACCGTGGAAGCTGACCTTTCATATTTAATATACCATGTTGGGTAAAGGTCAGTACTGTTTTGGCTTCTCTCCACTGGTTTTGTTGTGTGATTGGAAATGCCTGTAGAGTCTTCGATATATAAATATTTTCATGTTGGTGTCAAAAACATGCAAAGGGCAAGTAATCATGGTATATTTTCATTCAGAGAGTTTTGAGATTCATACCTCAGCTTACACCTGAGCCTACAGAGCTATCATGTTATGAGTCTGTCCTCACATTAATTTCCATTACTTCTGTTCAGCCATGATCAGCTTTGTGTTCCCGTGGCCTCGGGTCGTGGGCATGGAAGGCTGGAAATTACTGTAAGGCTTTATGTATCATGTGTCAAAAATAAATACTGTTACTGGGGAAAGCATCACCTGTTCAAAGCACTAAATTATCAAGATATGAAAGTATATTTTCCTTCTTTACTTTAGATTTCATGTCAGTGACATGTTTTTTTTTTTAAATTTTATCAGTCTTCACTTTCAATGAAAAGGCAGTGGATTTCTTACATTAGATTTTGCAATCATATAGAGTGCCTGCTGCTGCCCAGCTGGATGACAGGTGCAGAAACCTAAACAGCCTCTTTGAAAACTGAATACCTCGCTAAAAACACGTACATTATTTCATTACAAGGGGAGCTTATAGTATGGGGTAAGACACGACTATTTTTTTATCCCTCTATGTTCAGATTGAAACAACTTTGACCTTCAACATATTTTACTCATCTACTGGAATTTTACACTTTGTTTCATCACTCCGACTTTCATTCTGTCATCATCTCTCTTTGTGGTGGTTCTGTTTTAAGACTTGGGAATGTAAAAGGCTCCAGTTAAGCTTCAAATGCCCCCTGTCCCCCACCACAACCCCCCCTCTTCTCAATGAGATGGAAACATTAATCAATTAGGTTGGCCCTTAAAGGATCTGAAGGAGATGAAGCTCTCCTCTCTCTGAAAATGAAATGCCACAGACTTTTAAATCCAGTCAAAGGGCATTTTCCCCAATCTTGCTCTCTTCTTGTTCCCCCCTCCCTTTCATTCCCCACTCCCTGTTTCATTCATCTTCCCTCCCATCCCCCTCTCATTTCTCATGTGCAACATAAGTAGAAGGTTGGGGAATGAGAGGATGATGAAGAAGAGGGTTTATTCAGAAGTGGAATGGGAGGATGAGGGGATGATTGAGCTGTAAAAACATGATTAAAAGTAATTTTTTGCAATTGTGCACAGATGTTTGGAGGAATCGTTTCCATTTTCTTGCATCAAAACAGAAAGAATTGCATGCACATTTCCTCACCTTAATTCAAAGCTAAATTTTAATTCTAGTAACAGTTTGACATTTTAAAATTCATTTCTTTTGGAAAAATACAACCAAATCACAATGCACCAGTTATATGTCAGACTTGAGAGTGGTGCATCAAATGATAATCTAATAAACTGCCATAGATATCCACATGAATAGTCAATATTGTACGTGGTTGCTTTGCATCTGGTAGAAATTCAACAGCAGCTAATTACTAGTATGAAAAAGGGTCACGCAGAGGGTGGAGCAAACTGCATGAATGGCAGTTGTTTCAATGGATGATTGTCCAAAGGAACAAGAGACAACATAGTCCCATTATTGAATGTCAGTGGCTAGAAAAGGTTAGCAAAGGTTCACCATTGAGCAGCCCTTTGTGCTGCGTATAATTGTTGTTATTCTGGAACTGACATACATAATAGTTTATTTGCACACTTTAATTCGCTTGAGCTCTGGCACAAAGTGTTTCTGAATTGGAAAAGTTTTTATGTGCTGCAGAAACACAGTCGGACAGGGAAGGAAATGAAAAGTACTGGTGGTCAAAACAACGTGCACATATGTTCTGAGGTAAAAATCTATTCCTTTGTAACATTGTGGTCAGTGTTTCAATTTTACGCAACACGAAACTACTTGCTGTGTCTAGGAAGTCTAGCTGTAACCGTGCATCTGAGCAATAATGGTGCCTTGTTACCCAAAATGTCATGCCACCAAATCCTGTCATGTCACCATTTCCATTGTTTGTCTTGTTTCCTACTTGTCTGGATTTGCGTTGTCTTCTGTGTAAGATCAGAGTAGAACAGTTTTGAAGAGAAACAGGAATTCATTTTCGGTATATGGTTGAGTTAGAACAACCAAACTTACTGACCTAAAGGGTTTTTTATTTAGGTAGCTTGACTTTAGTGGAAATATGAAAGCAGAAAATTAAGTACCTCAGTACCAGTCTGATGTAGCTTAAATTGACATAAAGTGAAATTTATTGCATGAGAGGCAATGTCAAAGGCAAAGTCATTCATAAAGGCATTTATAAAGGCATTTACAAAGCATTTTCACAAGCTGCTCTATAACAAAGTGCTTCGCAGAACACAAATGACACAAATCAAAGCAAAGGTGAGTCTTTTTAGCATAATCAGTTTCCATGGGTTTGACTTTTTTTTCCTCCCCACACAAATATGCTGCTTCTGTGTAATAACTGCGAAACAGTTTTCTGTGTAGATTCAGGTCATTAATGAGTCATCTCTCTGCCTAATGGACCAACTGAACTCTTTCCTGTTTACCATTACTTTGCTGTTTGCTGTACTCTGGACAACCTTATATGGAATTGCTAACAGTGGACCAAGGCAATGTTGTTGCAATATTCGCAAGGGTGCTAAATTAAATCAGGGAGGTAAGCAGCAACATTTAGGACTGCAAATTTTGGTTAAAAGCAATGTAAGTGGATGCAATAAAAAAAAATCATAGAATAACCTTGCTCTGCTCAGATGATAGCAAAGATAACACTTGACCTACAGAGGTCCTCGTGGTAATTCCTGAAACCAAAGCACTGGCCTCTGTTTTACAGAAGAATAAGCATTAATATTTTGCATAAAATGACCAACAGCAAAAGTCTTGTGGTGTCTGATGAAACTCCACCTTGACAGCTTCACTTCCCATAACTAGTGGGGAACTGAAGCTCTTATTATAGTGACATTAAATAACACTTGCATAACTCTGCTTATTTGTTACAGATGAAAGAGTAGGCTAATGTGTGTTCTCTTGTGTAGGAGGAGGAGAAGGCCACTTAAGAAATGGTGAATTTAATGTACGGTACAACCTCTGGAGGTACAGTGTCTAGAGGATTTTTTTGTTACAAACCAGGCATTTTTCATCTTATTCACTGATCTCCGTCCATTATCGTTAGTTTGGGTTTCATTTTGATGCATTAGGAGCCATGTAGTTTGAAAAAAGGTTTATTATTCAAAGTAATTATCATCTTTGGGTTGAAAAGAGCTTGTGTAAAACACACTACAATCCACACTGAAACAAAAGCACTAATCACTGAATGGGTTGGTGACACACTGAACTTTAGCACTGGAGAGTTTGTTTCCTGTTTTAAATTGTTTGTCAGCAATGGAAAATGTTTCTTTAAATGGTAAAAAGCAATGCGTCGATAACATTGTTACTCAAGGAAAATACCATTCCACTGGTTTATATACAGTTGATGTTGAGTAACACACATCCAGCAGATGAGAGAAAATGAACTTCAAAGTCAGCTGTGGTGAAACTGTAGCAAATGTTATCTGTCACTTATCTACGTCACTGTCTAACAAACAGGCACATTTTTGCCTAGAGGCTAGCTTGGCATACCCTCAAACAGAGAATGAACAGCTGCCTGCACTAAGTCCAGATAACGCCAGCTGACTTGCTGTGGTTTTATTCCCCATTCTGTTAGCGAGAGGGTGAAAAGAGGTGATGCAGCAATGTACAGTATGAGAAGGGTTTTTTTGGAAATTCAAGCATTTAAATTTCATCAAGTAGATCCTGAAAAGAGAAATTAGGGGCCTGCAAATACTTAAACAGTAAGAACGATGACCGAGGTACCCTAACCTTAACAAAGTGATTATTTTAACCCAAACCATTTCCTTTTGAGTGGTCTTGTGATTAAACCAGTCTATTTTTACATTGTAAATAAGTAAGGTATGGTTTTTTTTGTTGTTGTTTTCAGCAGTGACTTCTTTAATAGGCTTGAATGGTTTATGTGTAACATATTTCCCGTTGCTGCTAAGCTGCTATAAATGCAAATAACCTAGCATATAGTCATTTAGGTTGCAGTCACTGGATAATGCCAATAAATAGCAAAATTATGCATCCTTGTTAGAACATTTCTCACTGACACACTGTCAAATTCTCCCTGTAGTTACAGAATCTAGCAAACTGACTCACATTTGGAACTGATGAATCACCTTTTGTTTCTGTACTTTGTTGTCTTTGTCTTTTTGCTTCCTCTCATACTGACAGTCTTAGAATTCTAACCAGGTCATTTAAAATTCAGTCACTGTCTTTGCCGTTTGAATTTGCAACTGATCTTTAAACCTCATCAAAGAATATAGGTGAATTGTTATAGGAAAACCCCCACTTTTGATCACATTTTTTTTGTTTGGTATTTTAGTAAGAATCCGCTTAGAACATGTCAGTCCAAAGTCAACAAATAACCCTGAAAAGCTGATGATGGTAAAACATGTGCTGCATCAACATAACTGATAATTTGGTTTTTTTAGAGGTTTAATATTGCACAAGGTAGAAAGTTGCTACTTTTTGTGATATTTAAGTAAGTCACAGTTAATTTTGAGTCCACTTTTTGTGTTCTTTAGGGAACCTTGTGATATATGTGAGTTAAACATTTACTTAAAAAACAGCAAAGCAGCAATTGTTGATAATCAGTGCACATTTCTATCTGGAAGAAAAATTAAAAGCTCACTTAAATGGAAGCGGAGAGATCTGAGGGGCAGAGTAGAAAAAGAAGTAAGTGTTTTCGTCTTTGTCTTCTGCCTCTTATCAGTAAGTGCTTTATTTTTAAGTGAAATTGTACGTCAATTACCGAAAAACGAATGTTTTCTCTCCAAAGTTGATTGCTTGCGTTTAGCACGAAGCACTGCAAACATCAGTGAGGTCTTTTACTGCTTTATTTAAAAAGGAAAATTATTGAGGTCTTAAAGTCATTTTCATCTAAATGTTATATTTCTGCATTGAAAAATTAGTTATCAATTTATGAAAAGTAAAATGACTACAGCTCAGATAAAGTTATTAAACCAGCGCTCCTGACATCATCGAAGTACAAGCAAGGTTATAACCCTTAATGGAAACTAATGTTTTATTTTTTCCTCTCATTTCCTGATGCTAGCAGGAGCTCTTACCGTGGCAATAAAAATGTTTGTGCCACTATTGTGCTGAATGGATGAATAGAGGGTAAGCTGGATGACACGATTTGCATTTTACACTGGAAAGTTTTTGTCCTTGAATGTTAAAGTTTTCCTGACTATGCCTCAGTTGTGTGTCATCTCCCTTTTATTTACATGTTACACCATTCTCTGTGCCCCTCCACCACACATTAATTTCTTCTCATCTCGATTTTTACCGGCATCCTTCGCTTGCACTTTTTTCCACTTACCCGATTTCTTCCACTACTTATTTTTTTAATCACCCATTTTCCTAATATGTGGCATGAGTCCTTCACTGTTCTGTTTCACGTAAGGCTGTAATGCAAAAAACTACACGCATTCTTTCCCAATGAAGGCATGAGTCCTCATGTGCCAGATAACCCTGTGTACTGTATCCTCTGCTGTAAAAGCAAGCGACTGAGCGAACGAGTAACGGTGAGAGAGAAAGTGAGAGACAGGCAGAGAGGAATCCAACACAGAGGTACAGAATTGGAAGAAATCAGTATCCTTGTGACAGTTAACCTTATGAGATTGGAGTCAGGACAGCCTGAGCTGGCAGCTGATGGCAGACTGCAACAGCAAGCCCATGGTGCAACCCATCTGTGCCTGGTATTAACGCAGGCTCAAACCCCAGGGCCAGAGCCACCATGCCGTGTGTTAGCAACATGGACATGGGCAGAGTCCTGAGGGGGCCAAAAAGTCACCCACTGGGATAACAATGGCAGCTTGGTTAACATAAACACACTCTCAAAGTGAGAGAAAAAATACACACTCTGCGCAAGAACGCAAGAATAAATTGCACATAGCCATAAGACTGAGCACACAACACCACTTCATCCCATTTGTAAAAATACACATTTGGCTGGGAGCAAGGTTATTTTTTCTTATCTGTACCTCGCTAAAGCTATAGTTGTTCTGTGTGTGCATCATGCTGTGTTGACTGCTGTGTGAGCATGTTTTCTATTTGTCCAGCTGTGTGTGAATGTGATTATGTGTGTGAATTCAAGGGTCAAAATTAGAGCAACAATTTATATCGCCATAGTGAGAAAATCAGGTCAGGTGGAAGGGAAAACATTTATCCCTACACAATGCAACAGATGCCTGACACCAGTAAAATACCTTAAAGTGGCTAAAAATGTTAGGTTTTGCTGTGTCAGAGAATGATTTTAGCACTCTATCTCTACATAGCCATGACTCCATAGTTAGCCAGCTACTATAGTTAGCTAAGGCATCAAAAACCAACTCACAGATTTCTGAATGATCTACATTCCACTGTAACACAACCTAAATACTGTCAAACTTTCAACAGCATTATTAAATTACAAAAACCAACACACCAGATAACCCTGGCATATTAAATGATCAGAAAACACAACAAGTGTCAAGATACAATAGTTTTCCAAGTCTCGATGATACCCAATGTCTTATGACCTCTATCAAATTTTGTCCCATAAAATGATTAATTTTACTGTTTGGTGGCTTATAAAGACAACAACAAGAAAAAAACCAACATATTGTCCCATTTCCCAACTAAGGTTTCCAATCCAGTAGATGGAAGCCTTTAAGCATTTATTTATTTTGCACCTTCAGACTATACAAAATCAGGTGAGAACTGTTTTCCCCTCAGCAAAGTTGGGACTTCTAGTCTTCTATTATCTGATGTGCCACATTAGTGGTGATCTGGTTTCTTCACAGAAGGGAGATTTGTGACATCATATGTGAGGTCAAGTATTTTCCCGTTACCTAGCAATAGGTAGATGATAAATGAGACCACAATATGAGACCACTGACCATCCACATGGCTTCTGTGGTCCACTGAGATAAAACTCCCGAGTTTGAAATTGGACGGATGAACAGTTGTGAAATGCGAAGAAGATACACAGAGATACAGAGATTCCTTTATTTATAAGTGAGATGTATTCCACTGGCTGCCGACCCACTGAAATGCATCAAAATACATAACAATATTTTTTATTTATATGACAAAACTGCTGTAAACAACATTTAAATAATGAAGTGAAGTGAAAAAGTTAATGAGATTCACCGTGAACTTTATGGTCCAAATTATGGCAGCATTAGGCTGCACATCATACCAAGTACGTCATTTAAATTCAGGGTCATAGCAGGAATCTCAAAGCATAAATTCATGTTTTCATGAAAATATAACATAAAGCTTTAAATTCCTATTGAATTGAATGCATTTGTATTTTCTGTGTCTGTCAGATATAGTGTTATCACACTAAAATTAATTAAATAGTAAAGATTAGATGTTTATAGCCATTTTTAGAAAGATGAACAGAGCCTGTGTAAGAGCTGATTTGATCATTTCAAAGAGATTTCACAAAAAAACTAAACATTTCTACAGCTCTTTGAATCAGCCAAATGCCCACACCTCAGTGTTAAATCAACTTGTGATGCTCTCACGACCACGCAGAGAGGCTGTCGTTGGCCCACTATCTGAGGGTCACTTAAACTCACTAATAAAGACTTATTCTTCACTATACCTCGTCAATCCTCCCAGCCCCACTGACCCTCTTCTCGCCTGTCCACCTCTGACCGGTAGAGGTCGCAGCCTAGCAGTTGCTGAGTGGACGGGAACGCATGGATGGATCAGAGCGCTCCCACATGACAAAGCTACAGCGCGTCTGGAAACGAGGAACGGAGAGCGGGCGTTTTGGGAGAAACCGTAGACAAGATCATTTCTTCACCTGCAGCACGCCCGGCTTGTTTCGCTGTCAAACAACTACACTGTTTAGCTTCCTAGTTTCAGAGATTACTGAGGCGGACAGCTGTCTTTTCTTTTCCCCCTCTTTCCAAGTGAACTTTATAGGGATGTTATATATGAGAGCATCAGCGTGCAGTTAGGGCCGAAGTAACTGTAGGACGGATATAAAGACTGAACATCTTCTCGTACTACTTTTTTGTTCGGTTTGATACACAAAAGAAAAAAAAGAGAGAGAGACGTGTGTGAGTGAGTGTGTGTGAGTGTGTGTGTGTGCAGGAGAGAGAGAAGTCGCACAGGTTTTTTTTTTGGGAGCTACGTTTTCATGCCGTCAGTCTTGCGGACTCTGAGATGGACGTCAGATTTTATCCAGCTCCCCCTTCAAGCGTGGGTTCATGTACGCTACCGACTGACTCCGGTTTGGACTATTACCATTCCAACAAGGTAAACGTTTACGGTTACTTTAGTCGGTCAGATGTGCAGCCATAAGTTTCATGATGTATATTGAATACGCATGGTGGCAGACGGGTCGTATTTTTTCAGGCACGCTGTTTGAAGACCTCTAGTGACAAGTGCTGCACTTTTGGTTCCCTCGGGATCAGTGAGTGACAGGCTGCATTTCCCCGTCAACTTCGTTGTATTTCTTTAATGTATTTGGACTCATAAACTTTGCTAAAAAGGACACCTGCTTTGAGATCGTGCACGTGAGGTGGCGTTTAATTTCAAATCGCTTGTGTGTTAGTGTGAATAAACTGGGGCTGCGTTGTGCTGTGGATGTCCTGTGAGCAGAGTTGGAGCGCACCACTTTATCTGGCGCACCGGAGGAGCTGGTGATTGCTTTCAACAACCAAAACTGACAAATGGACAAAATGAACGTGTGCATTTTTTCTTGTCTTCTAATATATATAGACCGCCAGAATGTTTTCTATATGATCTAAATGCTTCAGAATTAACTGCGGAAATACACTTTCCAGCTACTTTACACGGCCAGTGCACTATTATTCCGAAATACAATTATCAGCATTGCGTTGAAATATGAGAGCATGCTATGCGTATTGGTTAAGACTATACTTCTACATGTTGCAGCGTGATTTGGCATTTTCGTCTGTTTTATTTTGCATTATTGCTCGGTAAGATACTTTCCATTAGTACTAATCACTAGTATATTTTGGCATGCTTGGTTATCAACACCTGTATGGACAAAAATTCAACCACATCATTGTGCGCATAATAACTTTTTAGAAATGATTATTCGCCTTTGCCTTTAAAAGAAGCCTTCCGTGTTTGGTTAAAGTTTGATTATTATATTAGCTTTTGTGTTTACATTAGCACTGATAAGAAGTGCTGGAAAAATTAACTGCGTTGTACGCACGATTCAGTAGTAAAAGAAGCGTTTATTGAACAACTTGAAGTGCTAACACCTGTCATGGATTATCTATCTCTGAAAACATGCTCTTTGAAAGAAAGGAAAGAAAAGGCTGCATCTGCAGTAGTGCGTTTTGGATTTTCCAATTCCTTCTTGAATTATGTGGTTATTGATATCCTGTTGATGTTGGGCCTACAGTAAAGAGAGAAGCTTTTTACTCTTGCACTCTGTCCATGGTGGACACCATTGCAGATTCTTTTCCTTGCAGAAAAATGTTTGGCATCTACAAGTGAGAAATGTACATACAGACCTACTTAATAGTCCAAGGTTACAAGTTGCAAGTAATGAGCCAAGTTTCTTTTACTGCGGTGGTCAAGGTAAAACTTGTGTAAACATTTACCAGTAACTACTGAGCAGAACTAGAAGAAGGCAGTATACCCCCAGCCATTCACATTGGTTTGCTTGCCTTAGCACCTGGAAGAAAGCCAGCAGGCAGTTAGCTTTTGCTGATGACAAAGTGAAACATTATAGCTCAGTACAATATTTGAATTGTTAATCTATCCTGTTCATGCACACAGTCACCTGTATGTATACATGTCCAACACATGCGGTTAGCTGCCCGTGGACACACTCTTCTACACCAACACTCACATACTTGGAGAGAGATTTGAATCACAATACGCGAATGGTTTACAAGGATTGCAGTTATTCCTCAACTCCTGACTCACTGGGACATCAACATCAGTCTTTAAAATCCAAATGAAGTGTTCATAGTTATAGCTCGATTTTGTTTTTTCACGTTAATTTAGTCTATCACTAGAAGCAGAATTCAGATAGAAGTACTTTTGTAATCTTTTTGTGATTTTGAAAAAGTTGTATAATTGTGTGTGTGTGCGGTTAGCTAAACACATATACTGTAGGCAGACAGAGTAGCTGCAGATGTGCTATCTACTGAAGATCACAGTAGGACCTTGTTGTTTCTGACTGAGGCTGCGTCCCAGCTCTTGTAGTATTAACACAATGAACTGTATTGGTTATCATGATTCAGCAAGCGTAGAGGCTGTTGGCCCGGTAAGGAGCAGGTTTGAGTTTCAAGGACAGAATCATATAACATTGTCATTACTAAAGTAACAGCTGTGACTATGATGTAAAGCGACACATTATCTGCACTGTACTCCTACTTCTACACGTAACTGTTGAATAATGATACAGGATCTTTATAAGACATTTTTGGCAATAGTTCATCTTACTGGCGCCTTGAATTCACAAGTATGGAGTTGACCTGCTGGAGTGGCTCAGTATTAGAAGCACCGCAGCTGTTTAATGCCACTTCAATCAGCAAGTGAGGAAGCTGATTTCTTTTTTCTTAAAGTCAGATTCACATAGACAGTTAGTCATTGCTGTTTATTTTATTTTTTTTTAATTTTTCCATGGTAAATTGCAAACATAATTCTAAGCAATGTTAAGAGCTGCATGTTTTCAAATAGGCACAAAACTACAATTACAGTGGCCTTCCTGAAGAAGCATTAGAATATATATATATCTCTATCTATATATATTTCTATCTATATATCTATCTATCTCTATATATATATATATATATATATATATATATATATATATATCTATATATAATATATATATATCTATATCATATATTATATATTATATATATATATAGATATAGATATATTATATATAATTATACAACACCCATATATAGCTTGTTTGACAATCACTCGTGTAATTATGCATTACAGTACAGTATTAAATACACCAACCAGGAAGTGCACATAATACAAAGTGGGACAGTTCACATATAAAAAAGTGTATGGCTTCCTGTTCTAGTGGTGTAAAGTCAAATCTATTTCTGAGGGTGACTGTTAAGCTTTGTGTGAATGACTGTAAATTGTGTGCACACACAATGATCAGATCTCTACTCTATTTTTCTACTTTTTTTTAAGAAATCAGAAGCAGAGGAAGGAAAGATTGTTAATGTAATGCTTTTATTCAGGGACAGGTTGTTAAAACAGATGCAATAAAACATTCCTGCAGCACAGATTGCCTTCAGGAAGGTTACAGTGCTCAGTTTTTGTTAAAATATGTTACATGAGCTAACTTCCAGGAACCTCAACATAGGTGTTTTCATTATTTGGCCTTTTCTTCTGTGTTATAAATGGGATGGGCAGAATACATTGTAGTCAGTGTATATAGCTAGCACTGCAAACTAAATACTGTAGTCACTGTGTTAAATCAACACCTCTTTAAAACAACTGTAAGAACTAAAACTGAGCACTGTAATCTGAAGGTAGGATTTATTGCATGACTGATGACTACATTAATGCTAACAAACTGACAAGAGAATGTAAGCATCACCCAAATATTTAATCAGAAGGTTATGCTTTAGTTTTGTTTTTCAGTCAAGTTCACGCTCAAAAACCAAAAGGATAAAGATATTCTTTAAAACCGTTATGATGATTCTCTGCAATTCATTGTAAAAACAACCTGTTCGCCCGTATTTCAGAACAATGCAAAGAACAACACATGAGAAAAGCATCGATTTGTGTTTTGTTAAGAACCCCACGGCTCTGTTGCTCTTCTCAACTCCATCCAACTTGCATTGTCCTGCACTTGCACAATCACTGTGAGTCATCTTTACTTTTCGCCCAAGATTTCTCCTAATCTTTTTGAAGCCTCTCTGTATCTTTCCTCGCTGAGTGGGAGGCTTGTTTGTTCAGCGTACACTCAGCTGTGTATACCAGCGCTGAAGGCCACTTCTTCGCAAATGCCTGTTTTAGTGGGAGACTATTTGTCAAATGCATTATGACTTGTGCATACCCCGAGGCAGAATCACTCCGGTGAAATGAAGTTGGATAGATTACTGTAGATGTTCCACTTTCCCCTCATCCCTTTTCCCTCTAACAACACAGTGCCCAAGAGGGAGCCTCTCATGTAATTATACTGTAGTTATACTGTAGGTTTATAATTCGATGGTTTGCAGATGTTACTCTTTACATAGTTGCAGTCTGTTCCAACTCACTATCAGTTATTTAGAGATTTTATTTAGGACTAAATGCGTGCACGTGTGCGTATATTTGCATGCGTGCAAAGTGCAAATCTAATTGCTAAAACACTTTGAGGTGAGCTGTATGTATGAAACAGGTTTTAAGGTATACCTCATTTATACATTTATCTTATGTTTAATCTTATGCCCTATTTTATATCACTACACGAATACACATTACCATTAGCTGACATTCATCCACTCGAAAAGCAATGAGGCCAGCTTTTGCAGAGCACGTACCACCCCTTTTTAAGTGGTCCGTTCCATTTCCAGTGCTATCCAAATCACTGTATTAGTCACAGGATACTTCAAAGTATGGACAGGCAAAAATATTTTCCATTTGAATTCTCAGAATGTGATTTTTTTCCCCCTCTTGAAAACATGACAGTAATAGAAACAGAAATAAGAAGAGTTATTTCAGCAGTACCTCATTCTGTACACAGAGCGAAGTTAATTACATGGAGGCAAGCATTCTTGGGTCGACAGCATGGACTTGGGGTTTTTCATTGTGCCCATTCATAACATTCTGCTGACTGGCCAGTCCGAGTTGCAATATCCCAACTATTCTCACTGGGAAAATGTTAACCCATGCATGGCTCGCATGCACACCAGAGGGAAAAATGCAGTCTGTGTTGCTGGAACTACGAGTGGCGAGTTTGCTGTTATAATGCAGTTACTTGCAGTCGGCACATGGAATTAAGGCTATGTTTTGGATTTAAAAATCACTAAACTGTCTTTATTGTAAAGTTCTCTTGTTTTATTTTTTAATTTTTTATTTTTTGGTCTAACCACTTCCTGGCTGTATTCATAATGAAGTCTTTCTGTCTCCCCACATCCCCACCCCCACCCCCCTCGCTGTGTCTAACTTCTTCTCTCATTTACCTTCCCAGCAGCAATGTCAAAAGGTTATGGAGGGAAGCTGGATCGCCTGGGGCTGATTGTGTCTTTGAGTTAATGATAAGTAGCTACAGTGTTATTCTCTGGAGCAGTGGGGCTTAGATTGTGTTGTGTGCATGGACTGTTACAGTAGGAGTGTGAGGGTTTTGTTTTGAAACACAATAAAGCGAGATAGAGGTACGACTGCATTTTTCATCTGAGTTAAATCCAAAAGTGTGTTACACGCAGAACCCAAGCTTCCTCGTTTGGCTTCATGTCTGTTTAGCTATGTTTCTATGTTACAGTATAGTTGCATCACAAGAAAAAGCCCCAATCTCGCCACATCAGTGATACTGTAGTTTCTATTCTATAGCTGTATCTGCCTTGGATTTCATGGGGTATTTTAAGGACAGCTATTGTCTGTACAGAGAGCAAATAAGGGGATACAGCTATCCATTACAGGGATTTACCACGATGGACTCGAGTTTAACCTACAAGATAGAGAAGTCAACCAGACTCACAGCACTCCAGTGCTCTGTACTTTATAATCTAGACCAGACATGACTCAGAGCTACTAGAGGTGTTAAGAGGGTCATAAGTCATGTATGGCTGAAAATAGATTCTATAGTTTATCCTGCCTCGTTATCTACTTAATCACCGAGGTCCATAGAAACAGGCTATTTATGTTGATGATTGATTATATTACCAAGAATTGAATCATGACAGTGTATTTTTTAAACTCCTCCCAATATACTTTAGAGATATACTATTGCATTTCGAGTAATTTCTGCGCTGTTATCAGCCTGTAATCTATCATTCAGTAAGTTTATCAGCAGACTGCTTTTAGAGTGAGGCTGATATTAAGTTTTCAGCCTGGGTGACGTGCATGACAAGCTGTAAGTTACTGCGAAACACAGCCGCATCATAAGGTGTCAGAGTAATTTCAATCTTGACGTTGATTACGAAGTGAATCGGCCGAGCCCCGGTTCAACTCGTGCCCCTCATTAAATCACATTAACCCTAATTATCGTCACAGCCCCTTGAAACCAAAATACAACAGTCAGGCTTGACTCTTGGCTCCTCAGCTGGCTGTTGGGTGTGTGCATCATGCACTTGTGACTTGTGTAAAGTCAAGTCCAGTGTGGCAAGGCATTTTAAACTGTCTTCACCTCAGGAGGCCACTGGTTTCTCAGTAGCAATTGCCTTGACTGGCTGTCTCTCCCCCCCTATCACCTCCCTCCTGCAGCCCAGTTTCCTTGTGCTGTTTTATATTCACTTCTTGATTGGTTGGGGGATGGGTGGTGGAATAGCATTTGAGAGGTTAGCTGGTTAGTGAAGGGAGGGGGGAAGAAGGTTGGTGTGTGCATAAAGAAAGAGAAGGGTCTGTAGGTGGAGGGAAACTGGAGAGAGATTTTTAGGGGTACTTTATTTTTCAGCTCGCCATTGAGTCTGTAATGTCATTCAACGATGTGGAAACCAAAATGAGCCTTGCCACCAGATGTGTTCCAGTCCAGATAGCGACTTGAAAGACAGACGTTTATTGTTTTAGTGCATTTGGTGTGGTTCAAACCCAAACTGCATGAAATGCTGATTGATGGATTTCACTAAAGAATGTCTGTGCGTGTGTGCGTGTGTGTGTGAGAGGGAAGCAAAAAGAGGGAGAAAGATCTCCTTTATCTGATTTATTTAACTATTTCTGTGCCCTGTTCTTTGCTCACTGTGCTGACGGGAAGGGAAAGCTGACAGTATTTCAGTGTGCTACAGTAGCATTTCAGAGCAGATTCATCTGCTTTCCATCAGCACTGCAGAAAAAGAAATACAACCCTTGATTCATTCTTTGTTGAACTTGAAGGCTCATTCTTTAAGTCGAGTTGCACTTTTATGTCTGTTGAGTGAGGTCTCTGTATTTCTGTAGACAAAACAAATGTAACATGCTTCAGCAGAGATAAGTATGGCAAACATAGTAGTGAGTGTCATAAAAGCTGTTGCCTAGAAGGCTTTTTATTATAAAAATGAGCCATTAGTAACTTTGATCTCTTGCTGTGCAAATGTATGTTTTTGGTTCGCCAATAGCAACAGCCAAACTTGTTGCTGACATTTAGCAGCATCCACATGCATGTGGTTTAGACTTCAGGTCAGGAAGTGCGTAGTTCAGTTTTTCGTTGCTACAGTTTTAGAATCCCAACTGTGAATAGCATGTTCCTAATTATCATACAATAAGATTTGGGTTGTTCCCATTGTTTTATGATTAAGGAATCAGCATGCCAACATGGATGCAACAAAGACAAAACATTTTCATTGTGCTGAAATGCTACAATTCCCCCAGCAAGAAAGCTGATCTTCATTAGGATAATTGCTTCATTTCATTCATAAACAAATAGACCACAAAGTGATTATTCTAGATGCTGGAGATTATGAGCACAGTTATTGGACTTGGCAGATTTGTGTAAAGCAGGCTTTGGTACATAAATTAGTGTAACCATTGTACGAGAAAACCATATCAACATTTCAAATAAGCACAGACGGATCTCATCATCTCTCACTTTCACACTCGCCACTCTCCAAACGTCTTAGAGTTCATCCACTAATTTGTTTTTCATTTCATCTCTATAGGAATGTTGTGTTATAGCTTTTGGTACTGTCGTGACTTTTTTGCCAGTAAAGGCTGTAGCTGAAATGGTGGAAGACTAAGGCTGATGGGCAGGAAATGAAACACCAAGGAGAAGAAAGAGTAAAAAGGAGAATGGGTAAGAGCGATTTGGGGGGTCTTGAGAGGTCAGAGCGTGCAAATTATGACAGAACAGGTCTAGATGTGGTGTTTCTAACATCCTTAGTTTAGTCTGTTAAGGCTCCAAATCGCTATTTAATGGAATGATTCGATTTTTTTTCTTGCTTTTTTGTTAGATGGTAAATTATCACTGTTGACTCAGTGCTGGTTGTAATAAAGATTTGTTGTGTTAATGGAGACAGGAACAGGAAAGTCAGGAAGAATGTACTTGTTAGAGTTGGCCAGTGATTTATTCGTTGGCGTTATAGTCCTCCTTTCTCATTCTGATGGGTGTTTCTTTAGAAAAGGTCAGCAAGGATGGCATGATCCAACAGATTCCATAGGCTAAATGTATAAAAACACTTATAAACAGAGTGTCAAAGAATGCAGCTGTCGGGTTCGCAAGCCTGGGCAAACACGAACAGTTGTCTTAGCTTCCTGAGGCATGTCCTGTGCAAACAGAACTAGAGACGGCTGGTTCAGGTCCACACTCAAAGACCACAGGACCACTGAGAGACACTCAAAGACATACACTCTCTTGCAAGTAGACGTTCTTGCATGCAGTCACATCACACAAATAAACACAAGTGCAAATGTGAGCTCATAGACCACAGAAATATGTTGTTATGTAGCAACATTTCAAGCCACAGATCACTGTAACTGATACTATGAGCAGCTTAGCATTAGCAGCTGATGTGCGATCACTGTTATTATATTCAAATGATTTGTAGTAAAATGTATCCAAAAGACAGTCTTTTAAATTTGTTTTTAAAAACCTTTGACTTGTCAGTAAATCATTACTGAGTCACTTATGGGTTGCACCGGAAGTTAGTCAGCTGGTTAGACCACCAGCGATTGGTCGTCCACCATGTGCCATTTGTTTCTGTGCCTCCCTGAGCCAAGTGTGTGTGAGATTCCCCTCCCTATCACTACAAACCCACAGTGCCCCCAAGGCCTCTTTTTGCCTCTGTCTTGTAAACCACCTCTGGCACTTTTGGGCTTTGTTCATAATGTTTTCATTGTAGTATTGCCTCACTTTCCAGGAATTATATTCTCTGTGTGTTGATAGCCTGACTTTGCTACCCAATCATTTTCAGTGACAATTTTATGTAGTAAAAACACTTAATCTTACACAGGAGCCACCCTGTAGTAAAATGCAGATGCAAATGCATTTCTCAAGTAGTGCCAAGTCTTATTTGGCATTGCTTATACACTTGCTTTTAATATATGTACTATATAATAGATTAAATAAATAGATAACAGATTTACATTTATGAAAGTTTTTTAACCTTAGCTTATTTTTGATCTACAGTAGCTGTTTATGTCTGAGTACTCTGATGTGTTGGTGCAGCTGAGACTGAGTGTGTTCACAGTGCAAACGCGGCATTGCTGGCACTCCTGGTTTCACTTAATCTTTGACACAAAGGCACTTGCTTGTGGCTGGGATCTCAGACAGATTTAGTGACAGAGAAAGCGAGCTAAGGAGAGAGAGACCTCTAGTTAAGTGAGCGTAGATATCATTAAAAAAATTGCTTAAATTACTTTGTATTTATTATTTGAGTATCTCCATTCACAGCAAATGGAAAATATGTTTCTATTTGTTATTTATGTAATTCTTGAAGATTGCTGGCAATTATTTGACAAACTAAGGAAAACATAGCATAGCAGGTCTGATACCATGCCAGGTACTTTGGTCACCTCAGGACCTTTTTCTCAGTTGTAGAGTACACAGACATCCGCAGATACCGCCAGTGTGATGATTTATTTGCCTGCCATTTTGTAATTACCCAGGGGGTAGAATAGAAAACATCTCTGAGATTATAGTTTCTCTAAGCATTCAAAAAAATAAAAAAAAAACATGATAATAATAAAAAAATAATTCCCAAGAGACTTTAAATAATTTGCCAGTAAGCTCTTTTAAGGCATCTTTTGATGTTTAATCAAGGGCTGAAACATTAATTGGAAATGTTTTCAGCATCGCTGCAGTGATGAAAATAAAAAACAAAAACTATCTGAAACATTTTAAAAAAGCAAAAAATATCTGAATCCAAATTGTCTTGTTATCTCGAGTTGTATTTGTAATTACTGTTGTTGTGTTGGTTTTTGTTGTTGTTTAACTTTACCTCTTGGCACCGTAGGCTGTTGTTTACAAAAACTTGCATCCTTAGATGCAGAATTATTGCATTCTGATAAGTAATTAATGAAAAAAGAGTCTTTTTGAATCTGGCTGGAGGAATTTATCCAAAATGGAAATAGCCACCTCCCATCGTACTTTCCCCAGGATATGCTGACACCATTCATGGGTTAATCACCGTATTTTTGGCAGGAGGAAGGTGTCAGTTCTTTTAGGTATACACCATCTAGTGTTCTTTTAATTGACTTCAGGAGAAACTGTATCAAGACGTGCTGATGAAGTTACAAATTGGCTAAAGCGTCTCGTTCTGAGCGCCAGATCTCCTTGTTCCTTTTGGTTTGGTTTGTTGTACTTTCTGCTGCTCAGCATAATGACGAGGGTGGAAGAGTGGAAGATTTCAATTACTCCAAGAAAGTCAAGGAGGCTGTTGAAGTTTGAAAAATACAACATGAGCTGGTTGCTCTGTGGAGATTGTGCCCATTTGGAATGTAATTAAATTGGTTTGGCTGCTCGCCAGTGAAAAAATACATTTCTTTTTTTTTTTCTCTTTGCAAATGAAAATGTATAGAGTGTTTTGCTGAAAAATACCTGGAGGGAACAGTAAGCTGTTGAATATTTGTAATACAGCTTGCATTGTGCAGTTGAAATGAGTTTTGAGATGAGTTATCCGTTGTGGTTTCCCCTTTGACATTTCAAAGGTATGCAGCTTTTGAACCATGGATTTACTGTAATCTATTTTTTTCTATTATTGATGTGTGGTTGAGTTATAAAGTGTAGATTGGCTTCTCTGCCATTTCACTAGCTTTGCCATATCAGAAACCACAAGGCCACTGAGCAGCAGCAGACTTTGTAATAATGTTATATACATGGTGACATGTGAAGCAGAGTTGTTGGTCCCAGTCAACACAGGACACTGTGCAAAACTGGTGTTTACTTTACACAAACACTCCTAGTAGGCTTCACAAAGTAATCAGTCTGTGGTGAAAGAGATATTTCCGAATTGCATAATTTGAACATGATAAGCACATAAATATGCTGTGAAATTGAGGAACTGCAATTTTTGGCAAATATAATAAACCATAAATGTCATGGTAGCAAATGTTCTCACATAATTTACCGCCCCAGTTTACACTAGACATTACTCCGTTTCTGAAAAACAAGTTTTTAGGTTTTAATAATTTGAATCTTTAACAAGTAACTGAGTGAAAAAGAGAAACTGTGATAACCGTGTTATCATTTCTTCTCCTTTAGTGTTACGAAGAGCAAAAGCAATTGACATTTGAGATTGTTTTAACACTCACGGTGTGCAACATGATCTTCCACCTCTTCAAATGACCGCAAAAGCAGCATAAACCTCAAAGATAAAAATAAAAAGATTATTGGTACGTGCACTGTTAACTTTCAAGAGGAAAAGAGAGAGAGGAAGGGAGGGAGGGTCAGAGTGAAGAACCACAAGGAGAGTGTGAGCTGTTAGGTTTGTTAGGTTGTTGTGTGTTTGTTGTGGAGTATTATAAAAATCCAGCCGCTTCTGATCCACTGTTCCCTGATCTGCAAATGGATCGAGCTGCCCAGCGGAGCCATTCTTACAAAATCAGCCTGACATGGCGTTATAATAGCTTTTTCTTGTACGTGTTCTGTCAAATCAACTTAGCTTCTTTGGGTGCTATTTTAGTGGTCACAGAGTCGATTTTTTTTGTCTGTGTTGCAGCTTATCCCCAGAGAGCACATGGAAATATACTCATATGTCCAATGCCATAATGCCATCGTTTTAGCACTATGACACTTTTGGAAAGTGTACTTTGAAACCAGATCTGTGAAGCGAGGCAGAGAGGTGCTGAGCTGATGAGCTAATTAGTGGGGTCTACCACTGTTGTGCTAATGGCTCTTGCTCATGCATGTGTGTATGTGCTCAGGCTGTTTTTTTAAGGCTTAATCCAGCATGCACACGACAAAGCCTGCTAAGTGAATCAAACGGCTGGGTATCAGTGGAAACAAGGCTCCTCAATGGAACTGCAAAGATAGAGCAAATGGGCACAGATATGCCAATACACCTTCAGGGCATTGACTCTTTGCCATAATGCTTTCATATGCCTCTGAATGCAAAGGCTTTTTGTTGTTGTTGTCTTAGATACATTTCTGGGAAAACATGTATTTGGTGTGTGTGTGTGTGTATGTGTGTGTGTTAGTCAGGTGAGCAGGTGGCACTCGCTCGTGTGTGTGTGTGTGTGTGTGTGTGTGTGTTTGAGAAAATCTGGACTCAGGAACATACCGTAAAGCTATAAAAAGTAGGTTTCTACTGTTGCAGCCCTGCGATTGTGCAATCAACTACAAAACAAACACGTTCTAGAGAGAGGAAGCGATTGAAAGATAAATCTTTATCTGGCAGGCAGAGAAAAAAAGAGCTTGTTGAGCAATTTTGTAAACTTACACTGAATAAAAATAATAAAATAAGTGGACCTGGACAGCACATTGTCACAGTTCTATATAAACATGCGAGCAAGATGAGGCAGTTCCTTTTCCCAAGCATGCACGTGCTGACATGACACCAGCTCTCACTTTCATTTGTGCTTATGCACCTGCTGACACTCACTGTTATTTTCATTATAGTCGTTGTTCTACATGTTCTTACCACAGTGTGATTGCACACTAGGCAACATGTTTCTAAAACTATATAGAAAAGTACTTGTCAAGAAAGCTCAGAGTGAGAATTTCTGGGGATTTGTATGCTTTTCAAACACTAAAATTCACTTTGTTAAAAGGAAAAGCTGCAGGTAAAGTTGTTATTTATGTTACTGCATTGTTCAATACTCAAAGCTGGACAATGGATTGGAGACCACACAGCATCTGTAGCTATAAATACATTTGTTTTATATAACTAAAAGGAAACTAAAGATAGCCCTAGCAAAACAAAACCAACAGAGGCCAGGAAGGCTGACTGCCACCAAGTAATGTCGTGCAGTTCAACTGAGTGAACTCCACCCACCACCTTGCTTAAGCAATCGCACAATCAACAGATAATAAACGGCTAATATTTTTGATGACTGAGTAGTAGTTAGATTGCTGGATTTATCCTCTCAAATCTGAGGTTTTGGTGATTTTCTTAGTTATCTCACTGTGTTTTAGTTTCCCAAAACCAAAAGTAAAAGTACAAATGAGCATTTTAATATAAAACAATAAATCAATAACAAAGTTAATTAAGTGTAATGTTGTATTGTTGATATGGTTATATAATATTGGTGCATTTAATATAATCTTTTATAAATAAAATCCCTCTTGCAAAGGTTTCTAACTGAATGAAAAAGACAACTGAATTGCACTGGAAGCAGGATGAGAACCACATGCAAAAAATTCACAAACTATCCAGTAATCTGTCAGAAACACTATATTCAAGCCTGCTTGTGTGCTGTTTGCATTTAGATGATCCCCCCATTCCTGACATCCTTTCATAATTAAATGAAATTTTCCATAGTCCTTCAGCTTTATTTAGTGTATTTGGCAACTACAGTCATTAAGCTGCACAAATATACCAAAGCAACAAAGCAACACGAAGAGTAAGCAGGTCTCATGTATGGCATAGAGGCGACAAATAAGCTAATTGGGGATTAACGGTTAATGACTGAACGGGGGAAGACAAGTGCCGAACCCCGTTTTGTGCCAAAGTCTGCAGTGATGTTTTTTTTCTTCCTGGCTCTGTTCACCTCACCTGCCATGCTTTTGTTCCTATTCCTCTGCATTATCATCCTCTCAGTCCCACTTAGCCGGATTTCTTTTCTCTCCACTCTCTCATTTTGGTCTCTCTCTGTCTCTCTCGAGCTGATTCTCATCCTGTATTAGTTGCAAATGCAGAACTAAGTAGCTGTGACAACATTCTCAGATGCTCCAGCTGTCACAGATTTATTGAGTTATTAAAGTAATGTACTGTGATTAAAAATGCTAATTTTCCCTGAATCGTATGCCAGCTTACATATTTTTTTTCAATAGCTGATTTAATTACATGGAAAATGAAACAAGGGTTGATGATTCAATCTTTGCAGCCAATTGCCTCGCCATACAAAAATGAATTACCTCATGATACAGAATTATTGTTTGAGCTACAAAAAGTGAAATGACAGTGGAATTGTATAAATAATCAGAGCTTTTTTGGCGTTGCGTTGTGCAAGTTGTGGCGAGCAAATGCTCATATTATGCTCATATTTGAACCATCAAATATATTAGGTTAGTTAGCATTTTGCTTATACAGTATATAATCTCAGCAATCTTACCTCAGGCCACAATATGAAAGCAAAGCTTTGAAATGAGTAAAAAAAACTGATCCATTAAAATCCTTATCTCAATGCTCAAGTGCGCTCAGAGCATGTAGGATAGTTCTGGTTTTTATATTTAAAGCATGGATTTTAAATAACGAGAGAAAAAAGTTTCTCCGACCAATATTGTTTGAATTGTGTCCTCGTCTATTCGGAATAATTTCCTTTCCCCTGGGGGGTTTGTTCAGAGTGCTTTCCTTGGCTCATTTTGGCCTCTCATTATGCATTCATGTATTCGTTTATATAATGCGGCACGCTGCAGCTTCATTGGACAAATCTCAGTTGTTTTGGACACCATTGTGTATGATACACGAATAGTAACATTTCTTTTTAACTGGGTGTTCTTTAGTTTTACTTCCCACAGTCTATTTCTCCTGCTTAAGTGATTTTGCAAATTATGCAAGACCTCTTTTAAACATCACCAGATTGAATCAGCTACTGAAAAAGTAATTTTCATTTAAATAATGAGATAGAACTTCTCCCTTGATCGCTCGATCTTTGCAGAAAACTTTTGCTGAGCAGCGGATCACACTGTGCCCTTATTCCAGTCTTGTAAAATCTTTGCAAGATGGGCCAAACAGCATCATACATTTTTTTTGAATCGCTTCCAAATTTTCAGGGTTCCGTAACAGATCGTCATCTGTGTCATTACCGCTTCATATCCCCTCGCCTCTGAATAGTACCTACTGTATAGGTGAGCTTGTCAAATATCCATGATCATGTCACATATCTTTTCCACTCTGGAAAGGATTGGGTTGTATATGGAGTTCAGTGGAGTGAGTGGCTCCAGCCCTCCAGATGTCCTAGACATAACAGAAGATTGTCAGCTCTGTAGCTGGGCTCTAAATGGGTCACTCTCCTTGATATCACACAGCTACTTCACAATGACCCCACTGTTCGCCTGATATTACAGCACACCAGGTGGCTCACTACGAAAGTCATGGCTAGACAAATATGGACTGCATATGCTTGTAAAAAAATCCTAATATCTGACTGCTGATTTCAGAATTAAGGTATGAACATGACCTTTATTCTTGCACCAACTTCAGATGATAGAAACTTCTATGCATGTTTCGTTTCATTTCCCCTCTTCCAGCATTGTGTGCATGGCTGTATATAAGATTACATACAGGGAGCTCTGCAGAGCAGAGGAGGCAGTAACTAAACTGAGGGTGAAAGGGAGAGGGTTGGGTGCATGGCAGTTCAGTGATTTCTGATTTATGGTTTGATTACAGTCTTTCCATCCTGCTGAAGACTGGCTGTATTTGCCTGCATCACGTGAACTTTTTCCTCACATGGCCTAGTCATGCAGCAAGCTCTGGCTCATTCTGCTTCTTGTCAAAATGAAACATACATATGCACGTATAGACTTACATCTGTGGGATGGCATTAAGCCACACACAGACGCACACGCACGCACATTCACACACAATGATGGCGAGATAAAATGGAGAATTGCTCTTTTAGTCAGCTGAGCAGTCTTCTCTCCTGCAGCCTGGCAACCATTCAATACAATTTATCTCTTACTGGGATATAATATTGGTATTCACAAATGCAGCCAGTAAAGGGACAAAAAACAAGCAGTACAATAAGACGGTGTGATTTGAGCACAGGTGTCCACCGTCTTGGATTCATGATATCCCACTCAACTGAATGAAAATCAGCATATTTATTGCTGCAGATATGAATGAGGAGCCAAACTCTCTTCATCTAGAATGTCAGCGCCACTGTTTGTAAGAAGAGTAGCCTTGAAAATCAGACAATGGGCCTTTTTTTCACCTGTAGCTGGATGGATATTCTTTACTGAGAGCTGCATTCCATTAATAGTAGTGATCAGACCTTGGTGAGAAAGAAACACAGTAGCTAAGTGTGCTCCCTTTATGTGCCATTAGTGTTTTTAACCAGCATCGATCCACCTGCATTTCCACTATGTTGGTGTATGAATAGGATGAAAGCTCCTGTGAAAGAGCCAGCCACTGATATCATGTCTCCCCGGGCGTTCATTAAACTGCCATTCATTCTTGTATTTTAGGCCTCTTACTTTGAATTCTCTTCCACTTCGCATTTTGTTCCATGGGCTGAAGTAGACCGTTTGACTTCATCTTGTCACGGTTATGAAACACTTCAATAAAGTGGGGAGCCAGTATAAAATCTGTCTTGATTTATAGCTTTGGCAGGACAGTTTGATCTGTCAAAATGTAGCATTGTCGTAGTGAAAGGTTAATAGCTGATCAGAGTTCCAATAAATAAGTTCTTTCGATAAAAGAGTCAGGAGAATGTGGAAATTTGCTGTGCACTTTTATGTTATTGCAAAGAACAGATAGTCTCACCTTATCTGGTCTGTAGGGGTTTTTTTTCTGTCTTATTGTAGGGTCTATACTTTGCAGTATAAAGTGCCTTGAGGCAACTATTGTTGGGATTTGGCACTAAAATCGAATTGAACTGAACTGAATTGAATCGAGAGACAACAGTTTGACTTTATTTATCAAAAGTCTAAAGCACCAAAGCTCCCGTGCGTTCACCTTGGTATGCTACAGACAGCCTGACAGCAGAGTGGAACTGATTGTCTCTGGCAGCACTCAGAAAGATGTGAAATTAACACCTACTTAAAACAGGAAAAAAAGACCTATCAGAATGATGGTTGAGCGTGCAGCAGCTCTGGCTTCAGCAGGTACATTTGAATATGAACATCCCTGAATGAAAGGTTATGACCCATAAAGAGGGGGAACGATTTGAGCGAAGCGTGCTGAGGGGAGAAATGTCAGAGTGAGAATGGCAGGAAATATGTTAGTGACAAGGAAAAAGCTGCCCCTGGTATTCTAGAGCCCCAATGAGTAAAAATAGGGCATTGGGCAAGAAGGCAGGAAACCAGCAGAGCGAGGCCTCTAGTTGGAATTTCTTCTGGGGAGGAGAGATAAGAGACTTAACTCCCTCCTGTCTGGGCTGGCTGACTTTAACATGCGACATTTGATCACTGATCACTTATGTAGAGGTGGACAGAGGAAGAAGAGATTGAAGAATTGAATAAATGATTTGAGCACTGAGAGTGCTGTGAGCACTGTTTCGGTGCGCTTTCTGATGACTTGTCAGTTATTGAGCATTGACATGACATTTTAATTAGGTCAAGACTCGTGATGGAAACCAAAGACCACGCTCACACTTTCATGAGAGCTCTCTCACGCAAATGCACATTTATGTGTGCATATATACTTCACACACTCTCCTGCGCTCATAAACACACTTTGAGGTAATGGCTGAGGGGTGGAAAGTACCCTGTGTGAGAGTCTTGGGTTCCTCAGGTTGGAGAGTGGAAGTTAGACAATAAACAGTGGCCTTATCGTGCTTCGGGCAGAGCTTCCAACCTGATAGTTCCACATATGACTTCCAGCTATTAGAAACAAATATGACCTCTATACCACTTGTCTCAGCCCACTCACTCCCATGAATAAGCAATTATTTTAGGACCCTCGGTGGTAACTTTGTCTCGGCGTTGAGATTTTAGACTGCCGCGTGCATTAGCCTCGGCCCCGTGCTTCTTCACTGTCACTTTACCACACTGATCAGGCTGTTTTATTAGATTTCCCTGTAGTTACGTGACATCACTGACACAAGATTTATTAGGGTTTTTTACAAATCAAATTTCCAGGCCTAGTGGAATGTGAGATTGATGGCCCAGAAAAGGCGAGACAACAAGGTCATTATCATATCATTGATTACAGTAATTTGTACATGGTGTGGCAGTTGTTCATCTGATAGGGCGTTCACTGACAACTACACAGTTGACAATGTGGCCACTTCTTATAAACTGTGGGTGGTTCAGGAGTTCCTGATCTCGTGCAGAAAGAAAAAAAGTCAGAACGTGGCAGGCATCTACGCAGAAACTAATTATAGTGTACAACAGCTCAACACTTAACATCAACAATGGAGGTCGTCTACATTTATTATTTGCTTTCGACTGTTTTATTCCTGTTCTGAGAGCAAAGAAACATAATTCTGGATAGAAGTGATCAACCTTGCATTGCTTATTTCCTCATGAAGTGTGTCTATTGAATTTGTATCTGTGAGGAGAAAAGACAAATACATTTATCGAGCGTTTGATTTTCTCCCAGCCAACTGCTTTGAGACTCTTATTTTAGCTACTGATTTAAAAAAAATTGAAATACTCATTGAGGATATTAATTCCCTTTGAAGAGATGCGGCCGGAAATCCCGACCTTTAAGATGGTGGGAAAACAGAAGAATAGTCGCTCTGTTTGAAACATGGCGTGGCATAATTAGAGTTTAAAGACACAGTGGTTTCATGTAAAAGAGAAAATGTGTTACATATGCGCCCTTATGTGTCCTTGTTGTGTCCAGTTACTGTCATATTGAGGACACAGCCTTCCTCCCAGCAAGACTGCAGTGTGAGACAATAACCTGAATACCTGGCGGATTTCAGACTTTCATTCTTTCTCTTTTTCTTTACTTCACTCTATCTTTGTGATCCCTTTTTATTCTCCCCCCACCTCCATCTCTCTCTCCTTCTCTCTCGCTGTCTGTCTCGCTCTTCCTCCTTTTTTTATGCACCCGCTTACCCACACTCCCTCATGGTCACTCTCTTAAGTGATTGCTACATTTCATCTCATGGTAAATCGGCCATCAGCCCAGTGAGCTATCATTATGCAAATGATGGGCAATTCAATTTCAGCTGGTCGGAGGGGGAATTTCTAATTAGGGTGAGGCACAGCACTCAAGATAGAGAGAAAGATGTAAAAGCAGAGGGAGACAGTAAGGTGGAGAGGTGCTGTAAATGGATCTCATAGGTAAAGTGAGAGGTAGAAGAGAAAACCTAGAAATGAAGGAGCATCCATCCACAAAATCAACATCTGCATTGCACATATAATCTTTAGTCAGCTATTAGTTGCTAGCATCTTTCTCCTCCTATTGTTTTTTCCCCTTTCTTTGATCATTTCTCACCAGTTAATTTTAAAGTACTGGCTTATCAGGTTAGAACATGTTTTCACTGTGGGATCCTCTCCAAACCTCATAATTTAAAAAACATGATCTCTTAAATTTAGTTTAATCGCACTGATACTAAACTTTTTACGATTTCACATGGCGAAAGGGGGAGGACAGTTAGTGCAAACTATAAATACTTATATTGACTGACTCATTTGCCACTTAGGTCATTGTAGTTGTCTCATACCTCATTTGTAGTCACACTTACAAAGCATTTAAGAGGTTTTTATACTCTAAAATATGAATCATGTTCCCTTCCCTGATACATTACAAGAATTTCTTCTCGTTGTGTGAAGTCAGGTTTCAAGTTCTGTCAGTGTGTGGTGTCGCCTCATGTGACTGATGCAGACACTCATTCAGTTGAGAGTGGGGGCGGGAGTGGGGGCAACCCTGCACTGCAATTAACAGATGTGAACTCTGTCTGTAACATCACATTCAGACTATCAGTAGATGTGACAGTTTACTCAAATGCTTCACATGCAGACTGTTGGTTGACGTTACAACAAATGTATGTTTCCTAATCGACTAAAATGCAGGCTTTTGGTAGAGATTGCAATTTTCCAGTGTAGTAGTTCTGAAAGCAAAACACAAAACAAAGCCTTGACAACTCTTCCGAAGCAAGTTCAGACTGAATACTATATTTCATTTAAATGCGAACTGGATGAGACAAACAGTTGTCAAGAAAAGCACAGAAAACACAAAAAGATGTACAGAGATTCTTTGATGCATTAGTGAGTAATATGACTTAGGTATCTCCAGACTTAACGTGATGACGACAATTAATGTATCTGCAGCATCTGCAACTTTGTTTGTTACATTTGACGAATAATGTTTCTTGATGTTGTGCTGCTGTCAGAGTGGACTGGTATTGTGCAGCGGATTAATATTGATGGAGTGTCTCTTTTCTTCCTATTGTTGTAATGAAGCATTGGGCTTGTCTGATTTTGTTATTTATTCAGCAGCCCAGAGGGACAGCATGTTTCCTGCAGGGAGAAGAAGAGAGAGAGGAAAAAACAGCTGGTCAAACTTTTTCATCACGATTAATTGAATGTGCTCAATTTACCTGCGTATGAGAGATGTTTGCATTCTTTAGTAGTTTGTGTTTGTGTGTTAGAGCTAAGCAAACTGTCACTTCTGATTTGATAAATCTGTCGGATCAGTTTCTGTTTTTGCGCGTCAACATATATCTGAACATGTGTAGGTGTGTGCATGTGTTGGTTATGACACACACGCTCGCGCACACAGACGCACACACACAGAACAGAGGATTCAGCTGAGATCAGCAGCTCACCCCGGGCTGTCAAATATTCTGTCAGCACAGCCCAAGAATCACAATTGGACTCTTTGGGAGGCATTAATTCAAAGCACCGTAACAATGCTCTCTGAAACCAAATCAACTGCCTGTAGTCAGCATATCAACTCCCAACTAACACTCTCTCTGTATCTCTCTATCTCCATCTCCCTCTCTTCTGGCTTCCGTTGCACTAACTTTCCCAGCTCTGTCTTTACAGCAATGCCTGTTTTACCCCCCCAACCCTGCCCCAGTCGTTCTAAGATGTGTGATTGAACTTCTAAATATGTTTTGGAAACCGAGTTTCCTACCACAGATATTGTACTGTAACTACCTCTTGAGCTCAGACCATGTGAAAATGATGTTTCTAGACAAGAATGAGCAAAAATAAACCAAAACACTAATTAATTAAAAACTCTGTGTCTAAAGCTTTCTATCATTTCGAGCAGTGCTCTGCACTGAGGTCATGGTTTGGAATAAACACATGTCGTTGTTGCTTTAGCCAGGTCAGTTACCACTCAACAAGGGCTTACTATGTTTAAATACATGAGAACAAAGTATGATGCAAATAAAAGACTGCAAGGTCTGACTACAGTAGTATTAGCTACGAATGCTTTTAGTGTTTGAAGGGTGAAAAGGACAGTTAGAGTAAGTAGAATTTAAAGTGTTTTTTGCATAAAATCCCAAAATATTCCTTTTAAAATTATATTATGCAAGTCACCCTACATTTGAGAAGCTGGAACTTTGAGATTTTCTTTAAAAAAAACAGGTTTAAGAATTGTTTAAAGATTTTTTGAGCCAGAGTTCAGTATTTATAGCCATAACTAACATAATATAGTTGGAAAATTATTGTGGGTTACATGTATTTCTTACAGTCTAATTGTTTAATCATATCAGCACTACCTCTCATGACTTATTACAGCTATTGTAACAACACGCAGTATGTTTATAGTGGCAGTGCTGACAGCTCAGTATTGTTAATGGAAACTTTTTACAGTATATCACAGTTTTTGCCTTTGAGTTTAGTGACCTATAAAGCCTGAGATTCGGGAGTATTTGCTCTCCTCAGCAACCCTAATTTATTAAAGAATCATTCTGCCCAGTGTCTGTTTGTACTAAAGTAATCCAACCTTTGCATGTTTCATTTGTAGAAAAAAAAAGAAATGACAAAATCCCTGTTTTTGTATTAGCTAAAGCTTCTCCCAGCCATCTGTTTTCTGCCTGTAACACACTAGTTGTGTCCAGTGCACAGCAGAGGTGCTGGTTCTGCTTGTCATCTGTTGGTTGTAACTTGTATCGTTGTAACACTGTGTTTTTTTGTCCTCAGGAAACAGCCTTATAAAGATGAAGGGTTTTGAAAATAATCAAAAACAGAGGATAAAGGAAAATGAAAAGTTCCTTTTCTTCTCTCTGAATCAGAGAGGGCAAGGGCTCTGACTGCACTTTATTAATGCACTCCATCTCGCTCACTTCTGTGTCAGGCATAATACAAAGGGCAGGTGTGTGCGTATGTGTGCGCACGTGTGTGTGTGTGTGTGTGTGTGTGCGATACCGTGAGAGACAAAATGACGGTCGAGAGAGTGAGCTAATTTTTCTATCATTAAGACTTATTGCAGTAGTTATCCTTGGCAAAGGGTGTAGTGTTATAATGTTCCTTGTGGCATCTTTGTAATTGCCTTTGATGTAAATGATATATATTTACAGAGCAATAATATAACTATCTTTATTACCTTATTTATTATTGATATATATATACATACATAAATATATATTTATATATATATATTTATATATATATATATTTATATATATATATTTATATATGTATATATTTATATATATATGATATATATATATATATATAGATAGATATAGATATATATGTAGTTTAATGATGGTTTGTCCTGTGCATTCATTATACTGTAAAAGCCTGATTACCTTCACTTTAATTTTGAATGTAAGCTTTTTAGATGATCCTTAACAAAAAGAAAAGCCCAAAAAACAATTCTTGATCTCTGACTGAAGACTAATTTCTAAAACTTTTATTTCTGCTGTGTGAAGAGTTAACTATGGCTTTAATCCACTCTGTAATCCCGTCAGTGGACTGTATGCAGTATCTAAGCTTGGGTACAATTTTAGATGCCTCTGTTGTATCTCCTATCTCACTTGAAAACATGCAGCCAAGCTCTACATTGTTGTTTCACTAGATACAGAATCTACTTTCTGTCACGGCCCTCTATGCCTTAAGGTAGACACAAGAAGTCAGGAAAGCATGAGAAATGCGAACAGAAAAAAACAATACAAGAAAGAAACACAGTGTCATAAAAGTTTGAGAGAAGAGGGAAAAGCCAAATGCATAACCACAACTTTCGCAATTAGTTATAGTTCTCGCAACATTTTCAACTGTTCACCGGGTGAAACAGCGTGGCTGCAGTCACTCTGATTAAGGCCCAGGTTGGATTACAGTGAATTACCACGTTATTGAGAAACTGTGTGATTTCTGTCACCAGCAGCAGACGGCATCTTGGCTTGAGCGTAGCTAGAAAACAGATACAAACATTACCTCCTCATTGTCACTTTGCGCTAAACTTTTTCCGTGTTTAAAATCAGGAGCGTGCAGTTGCAAATTAACACGGCATGCTAATTTCGTAAAATGCTTGCAAACTGACTTGAAAATCAATGAAAGGAACATGGAGAGCTAAACGAATATACAGATTAATAGAGACTGGAGAGATACACACACACAAACACACACGCACACACACTACTACCCGTAAATTATGATCTGTGTTGACTAGTGGAACAAAAACTATTGGAGAAACGTAAACACAAGATGAGGCAACAAGACAAGACAAAGGGTGGAGGCAAAGTGAGGGGTGTAGGAGATCGGAAAGTACAAAGCTATACTATCTATACTTGGCTTTTACTGGAAAGTACAAAGCAGGTATAGATATAATATGAAGGAAAAACTGTGTTAATTTTACTTATAATAATTATTTGGTCAAATTGTTATAATGGCATTTCTTCCCAGTGCAGCCTTAATCATACAAACTGACATGTTTACAGTAGGAATGAACATGTAGTCGCTGGAAAAGCTGCGGTCAGCTATAAACAGCCACAGCTTAAATGCTGCCGTTGGCTGGATATTCCCAATGGTGTGATCAGTAGTTTGAGAGGCAGTGCTGGCCTGAGGCAAGTAGCCCCTGGCTTCATGTCCTGGTTATGGTCGAGCTGTTTAAGCTTTAGTTGACATTAAAACATAAATGTCTTTCTGAGCGCAGTTCTTGGAAAGATATAACAGTACTTAAATACAGCTAAATGGAGTTCAGTGTTTACTGAAATATCTAAACCAATTTATATTACACATTTATTAAATCTGAAACGGCTTTAAACACAAGAAACATATTAATGCATTTTCTTTCAGCACATTATTATTATTATTATTATTATTGATATAGTTTTGTACACCCTTCTCTTTGAAATAAACAGCACTTACATGTCAGTGTTTTCAAGGTCTGCAGGCTGGAACTCACAGATGGTAGCAGAGAGACTGTGGATAAATTAACATCAAAAGATGTCAGTTAATCCTTTTCAAGTTCCCTGCAAAGAAAACTTAGTTACATAAAGTTGAGGAGTGGAAAAAAAAATCAAAGCAAGCTGTAATAATATTCTAGTAGGATTACAGAACATACAACCCCTCCAAATATAGATGTACTTTCAGCTTTTCCTTAAAAATGTAACACAAACACTAGTAAGTGTTAGAATCACAGATCACAAACAAATGAGAAAAACCTGTAACATCTGTCCTCAAAATTATATCACATACTGTGAAAAGTGTATGAAAGAAAATGATTCATCACAATGCAATATGCAAACTGATGTTGTATCCTGCAGCTGGTTTTCTCTCAGACTCTTAAAAAAACCACTGAAAAAGTGATTCATACTCTGTTACTGAGTGTTAGACCACCACATCTATAAATCCGACTGATATTATGTTTATGCAATACAGCTGACAAGTTTTTAGTAGAGCATAAGAAATAGCCATTTTAAGGGTGTAAAGACTGATTGACTGTTTTGAATGAGTGTAATGTTTTGTATTATTGATCTTCTGATGTCAGTGTGCACCCATTGTTGAGTGCTTACTATACAAAGTGCTGTGTACAAGATATATCAGTAGAGAATGTGTGTACAGGCATGACAGTGTGTGTGTGTGTGTGTCTGTATGTGTGTGTGTGTGCACACATACATTGCAAGTATTTTAAACCATAGATGAGTGATAGTGTTTCCTCATAAGCCTGTCTCGGCCTTGCATTCCTCTCATTGGTAGAGTCTGGTGTGTGCCGGCTTTCAACTAATCTGGGAAGAATGTCGGTTTCAGATGCACATGTGTTCCATTAAGTCCAGATCTGCGTAAATAATATAACATGCAACAGCTAGCATTACAGGTAACCATACCCCCACAGCTGCTCCTTCGGCTTTACAGTCCCCCAGTGGTGCAGCCTATAAAAAGGGAAGGCCAGTGTTGATTTCTAATGAGAAAATCTATTGCAGTGCTCACTGTGTTTTAAACAAGCTAATATCGCTTTGCAAAAAAAAAGAGAGATTATTTGGCAGTTCAAAAATATGACTCGAGAAATTAAATTGTATTGGATAAAAATTGGATACCTCTATATTAGATAAGAAAACATGGAAAATGTGCATTGATGGTGCATTAATATATGTTAAATGGTACACTGACAGATATTTGAATTACTCACCTTGACATGCATCAGAATAAAACAAATCTTTATGTAAATCAAAATGAAGACATGAATGTTTGTTGCATGGCTGGAGTCTTGCAACCATGCATGCTTCCCAAGTTATTAATGATTCTATATGCAGACCACTGCCATTAGACCTTTGTGTTTATTGTCAGCCTGCTCTGCTTGTAGTGATTGGCTTGGCCCTGCCAAGTGGCAGGCCAGTGTTTGCTTGTGCTGTCTGCCTGGGGAAACCCCTTTTGTCCCCAAACAGACACTGTATATAATACAAAGTTCAGAGGATGCCAGCGTCTTCCTGGTGTGGTGCAGCGTCTTCCTGTGGCAGATAAACAAAGTTAGTTAGAAGTTCCGAGTCATTTATTTAGTTATGTATTCATTTATGTTCCTTTTACTTTTTCGGCAAAGATTACAATAGCATGAACAAACAAGTGAATCTTGCCTGCTCTATTTTGGTCAGCAGTAGAGAGTGGGTGGGCAGGATTTAAAAAAAAAAAAATAGAGAGAGAGAATAAGAGGTTAGATTCAACCCGAGGTCAAGTAGACATGGTACGGCATCTGGTTTGGCAAAAAATATCACAGAAACCCAAACCTGACCAAAAAAGTCAAAGAGAGAGGTGAGAGCCTCTGAAGTGAGTAGAAAACAAAAGAAAGGTGTCAGAGAACAAGTGTAAAGAACAATGCTTCTTGCACTTGCAAACTGTTGTGAGCCAGCAAGGAAATGTGAGGAGTTTGGCTTTTGCTGTTCTGGGTGCCAGCACTCCTAATGAGTCTGTCAGGGCCAGTTAGCACAGCCAGGCCTGCTTGTGTCCCCTCCGGGCCATAGACAGCTGTTATTAGCCCCGTAATGGCATGCCACAGGGCCAGATTAGCCTGGCACAGTGGAGAAATATCAAACATTCACTTACTGTGGCTCCTTCGCTGGCTAAAGAAGCTGTTTGGCAAGGAATTCATTTAGCTGTGATGCTGGCAAGCTACCTAACAAGCCCCAAAAGAAAAAAGGTCTTCAGTGAGAGATGGAGTTAGTGTACAGTAGCTCCTCTGGAAGAAAATGTTTTAGTTCAAGCAGATCGGGTCAGATTTCTGATCCCTATTAAGAAACACGAGTCGCATCTCACATGGAATCATGCTTTTGCTTTATGATTAAGTAGACATGGCTTGCTGTTTTCTTTTTGCCCGGTGATGATTGTCAAAACAGCACATTCTTATCTCTACTAATGCTGTATCATCATTATGCAAACCTCATCGACAAGATGGCCACTGCTGTCTATTCATCTGTTTTTACCTTTCATAATGAGCACAGGAAATCAAAACCTTACACAGCAAGTACTCTCACTCTGCCTTGGGGGATAGTGTGCACTATGCACTGTCTGTGATCAGCCCACAACATCTGATCAGCATACTGGTAACAGTTACTGATCTATAAAGTACGCATCTTACATAGTATACTGTAAATCATACTCTTGTTTCGAGTCTGCTGTTTTCTGCATATGAATATGCAAGCTTTTGCATATCTGGCTTTGCAGCTTGCATCTCGTGGCAATCACTCTGCATTTAGATCCATAAACACAATATACTAAAGTGTGTTTAGGGTGTTTTCCTATAAGAGCTGGGGCCGAGTCACTATTTTACACCTATATGTGTTTTCCTGTCTATAAGCTCTTACACATGTTTTCCTTGAAGTAAAAGGCCAGCTGTGGTTAGTTCATGCCATTTAAAAAAATATTGTTAAGCACTGCATGTCTCACTGCAAAACACTCTCAGGCTAATGCCCTTGAATGTATTTATGTCTTTCTGGGTGTTCTACATATGCACCCTGTCTGCGTGTTAAAGGAAGAAGAAAAGTGATCTGAGGGAAAGATAATGTGATATTTATTAATTACTGCATTGTGTGTTTTCTTTCAACAATTTGCATCATATCCTCATTAGCAGACCATATGGATTGAGTGTGGCAAAGTCATTATGTACTATACAAAGCAAGCAGCTGCTGTAGTTATTTCCAAATATAAAACTATGTCTTGTCCTCTTGTTTATGAGGGGGCAGTTTTCTACATCACTGATGGCAGCTTTTATTTTCACAACAGGCAGAATACAAAGCTAAAAGCGGGTCGAGAGAGAAAAAATAGATGTAGCCCACTTTATCAATGAACACGCACAAAGCACACGTTCTCACTATTCTAAAAATCAGATGACTGAAACAACACAAAACCTATTGAACACATGTTACTGAAGAGTGATGCTAATGTGCAAACAACAGAATATCGAGAGAATAACAGATACGCAGTGCTGTGCGTACTAGCTGAGAGTGAAGTGAGGAGATTGATAAAGACAAAGAGATTAAGAGCATTAGATTTGAAGTAAATCCTGTGAGGTACCCATGCTGTGGCTGTGGGCCACAGTGTGAACCCCACTGAGCTACACTCTCTCTTTCCCTGGCAGAGATCACTTTGTGCGAATCATTAGCTTCCCAAGTACTGAGGGCTTTTCCGCAACTCTCGTAGGTGCGTCTGGAATCCACACGGGGCAGTACGGGGAGGAGCTGGCAGGCTTAAGACCCAGTACCTACACTCCGATTATCAGTTGTGTAATGTACAAAAAGATGGAGCCAGTAGTAAACCAGTGCATAGGAACACTGGCTACCAAACACAACAGCTTAGCACCATTAGTGCCGCTCCATGAGCCAATTTTATCCAGTTATTATGTGTAGTACATCACCATGAAGTGATGTGACTAACTTGGCAGCCAATGTGCAGGTTTGTGACTTGGTAGAAATTTATGGAACTAACACTGGTAAACAAAAGGAGAACCATCAAAAAAACGTGTTTATTGACTGAATGATCTCTGTACTTTGGCTGAGACAGTAAAAGTAGAGAAACTTTGAAACTAAATTACTTTAAAATTAATTTTATTAAAATGTGTATATTTTCATTACCGTTTAAAAAAAAAAAAGTACTGAATGTCTTTCTGTTTCTCTCCCCCCCTCCAGAGCAGATACGGTGCTCCAGATCGAGGTGTAAGGCTCTACAGTTCCCTGCCCATGCGCCCAAACCCTGACGGCAAGAGACTGCCCTCTACTGGGGTAAGACTCATCTCTCCCAGCCTCCCCTCCACCCACACACCCAATGGTCTCACCCACACCTATATGTCACTTTTAAACCATAGAGCAAGCCTCTGAACTTCCCCTTAGTTGCACAACAAGAGTACCTAGACATCAGATGAGAAAGATGTATCGAGTTTTTGCCGAGTCCTACAAGTATTGATAATATAAAAGAATCTGCATGAAAACAACTGAAATGTGCAGTCAGCAATGTCTGAACTGAAATCACTTCCAGGAAACAACTTAACCAAACAATTAACAATTCCTCAAACTTTATTCCTAACCTAAACCTCTTCCTCATTCTTTGACTATGCGTTGCACCCTCCACCCCTGACTAATACCAAGCCTATAATTTTTCCCACACTCATTCTAATAGTGATAGTAAGAGTCTCCTATCCCCACCCCATTATTGACCAAAAAATAGCACCCATCCGGCATGGTGGTTGGTGTGGTATTTCTTTGGTAGCTTCTCAAAGTAGCGTAGGTTGTGCAAATGATCGGTCAACCAATCGACTCCTACTGCATTTGTTTTGACACAGAACGAAAGCCAAGTTGTGCCTTTCTGGAAATAATACTTCTACCTGTTTCACGTGAAAAATAATAATCTGATTATGTATGAAAATTAAACATTTTTCCCTTTTTCTTTATATTTTGCTGTGTTTGGACATCAAAGTCTCATTCTTTCTGTTATTTTATTATACAAATGTTCATGGGCATGGTTGGGAAAACAAAACAAAAAAAAAAAAGATTACGTTTATTGAAGTTAAGTGATGGAACACCTCCAGTACTTTGACTTTGACAAAGTGCTGGAACAGTCAGTCTACTTTGTTTGTGAAACCATTCTTTCATTTTTTTAATAAAACATCTTTTTGCGGAAATCATAATTAGAATCTAGCTTGCCTTGCTTTAATGCATTTATGTAACAAAGGAGAGAAAATGAAAGAACAATAGAGCAAAAAGAGAGAATTTAATTTCATATGTCTCCCTTTTTCATGTTTCACTCCATGCAAGTGCTTTTTGAATTATCTCTTCACTGCTCCAGGGCTCAATGGGAGGAAAAGTGAGGGAGTGAGGGAGAGGAAGAGAAGAGACAGGCAGACAAAGCGAAAGCTGTGTAATATTGTTGGTGCGCACCTTTTTTAATTACAACAGAGATTGTATTGATGTCTCAGGCCACATGTCCTAAATCATTTATCAAGGGGGAGAGTGCTAACAAAGCATTTCTAAGAAACCCATCCTCTCCCAGGGCCCAGAATCATATGTTATCTAAAGTGAATATTGTTAATGCTTTTCAGTGGAGAGACCCACTTACAAATCATGGGAATGAGTTCCTTGTCAGGACATCCGTGAGGTGGTAAAGATATATATCCACCTTCATCTAATCCGCTGTTGTGCAAATTAAATTGCACCTAAATCTCGATGTGGAAGCTGTTTGTAAAATAAAGACGCTCAAAGTTATGGATAAATGTTCAGCAGTGGAAAGAAGATTTTTATGTTGTCTAGTTGTTGTGTTCAGATTACACGTGTGCAAATTAGAATAGAACAAAGAAAAAAACAACGCAAAAACCACAACACACATATACACACAGACATTATAAAAAGAGAAAATGTGTGCTATTTTTCTCCCCAACTCTCTCTTTCTTACTCACCTTTGGTTTTGTATGTCATTTCCTTTTGTCTGTTATTACCTGGGTACAGCGTCAGTACAGTAGCATACTGTAGCTACAGGCTGCATGGAGAGGAGGAGAATATAAACCACTTAACATGCAGGAGGAAACCAGACGTTTTTCCATTGCACTTATCAGGTGCTGCGGTGAGAGCAAGTGTAAAGGTGTAGTAGGTCCCTGCCCCCCCTCACCCCAGCTCCTTCCTCCCCTCTTACTTCCCTTGCACACCCCTTTTATTTTCCCCTGATCTTTATCTCTGTCCCCCACCACACCACCACTCACCACCCTCAGTTCAGTTAAAAGTGGGCTTGGCACTTCC
>NW_024582486.1:595905-603658 GCF_018398535.1 Haplochromis burtoni | reverse complement strand
ACACACACACACACACACACACACACACACACACACACATTCCTTACCACCACCACCACTTCTTTTCTCTCTGTCAAACTAACCTCCAACTCCTGCTCTTCACCTCTATGTTTCCTGTCAAGGTGCACTGCCCACCCCCCTCCCCTCCCTCCAACCACCAACTCTGCCCCCGCAACCTTTTCTTTTTAATTCTTTCAACATCTATTACAGCTCTAAGTGCGTATGGTTCATTTTTATAAAAGTGTTCAGTGTAGAGGGCGGGATCTGCGTTGCTCTGCGGTAATCTTCTCATACCCAGATGTAGATGTGAAATATAGATGCGAGCTTTTGTTGTATTAGTTGACTTAAATGGAATCTCACTAGTAAAACAAAATAAAACTGTATTGAAGTATTCTCAAATTTATACATAATCATCTGAAAATTTGATGAACATAGGCATCTAATCTAAACTCACTCAAGTCAACTAGGTTTGGGGATCTACGCCAGAGATTGATCCTGTTTTCTCCCTGGTGGCTGCTGAGCACCCATACTATAGCGAACAATGATTAAAAAAGCTATTGAGTGTCAAGTTGTGACATTGAACTGGCTGAAAACACTTTATCGAGTTCTAAGCCACCCTTCATTTCTTTATAATTTGCTATGAAACCCTGAAATAGGTGTAGAAATGTACCAGCATACATGGAAATACAGTAGACATACATACAGCAAGCACAGTACATGAGGGAAAAACAGCTTGAGGTATATTTGGTATGACTACTTCTGCTCTTCAACACAATCTGAACTCTCTTAGGCAAGCTTTCCTTTAATTTTTAAAGGAATAGTTCTCCGGTCTTCTTGAAGGACATTCGAAGCTCTTCTTTGGATGTTGGCTGTCATTTATTCCATTCTCTGACGTACTGCTTCAGTTAACTTGAGGTCTGGCATCTGGGAAGGCCAACCTATAACTGATACTGTTTCATTGTGTGCTTTTATATCCAGGTATGCCTTTACTTCACTGGCAGTGTGTTTGGGATTGTTGTCATACTTATAAAAAAGTCGTTGCCAATCAGACACTTTCCACATGGTGCTGCATGATGGATCAAAATCTGATGTTACGGTTCTACGTTCATAATTCCATCAGTGTTTGACAAGATCTCCAACACACCACTGGCTGAATGCTTCTCTCCGGCCCCCTCTACACTTACTGTAATAGGATATAAATATTGGATATATATATATATATTATATATAGTATATATATTATATATATTTTATATATATATATATATATATATATATATATAATATATTTATATATTTTTTTTTTTTTTTTTTTTTTTTTTTTTTTTTTTTTTTTTTTTTTTGTTGTGTGTGTGTGTGTGGCATAGTTATACAAGGTAGGCAGCATTGACTGAGCATCAACACAGGAGAAACCAGAACTCCCAGAGAAAACCTACCCAAGCACACAGAGGACATTTAAACTCTATACAAGTTTGAAGCCTGGATCCAGTTGCTGCTGGAGAAGCAAAGATAATCAATGAGCCACTGTGGTGCCAAACAATCTAAAGCACTAAGTAATGTTACAGATTCAGAGAGGAATGTGGTCCTTTTGATTTTGTTCTGAAGCCATGATTATGGAAGCTGATGTATGGATGTGATAGAGAAAGAGTGAGGGTATTTACGGTCTTACAGTATGCTGTAGGACTCAGTTGCTTACAGTGCAACTTACTGTTGCATAGCTTAGCTAACAATGCAGTGACGTGGATACCGATGTTACATTCTTAGTTTTAGGGAAATGTGTTAAGATCGTAGGTACTGATGTTATCCTACTGTCCATCTTGCAAGTTGTACTTGATTTGTAGTGAAAATGCTGTTTTCTAGATTTTTGATGTTCACGTGTAAATGAAAATACAAGCTTGAATATCTATATTTATCACTGAAATGTTGCATATCAGTGAGGTTAAAAAAATCCATTATACACATTTTCATCATCAAAAGACATTAGTGAATCTAATTCTTTTGAGTATTTAAAACCTGCATTGTTTACACCCATGCATACTAGCTTTCAGGCTTCTATTGCGCTGCGTTTGTTGGCACATTGCTTTGAATCTTGGCGCATTACCACCACGTATAGATTACTGGGATTGTATGAAACCATTGGCGGGAATGTGTATTGCATCAGCCGTATGCTTGTGGATGGGCTTGCATGTGTTTATGTGCACTCATAAGAACTGATAAAAGGAGAACCCACTCACACAAATGTTCCTGCTATAGTGCCAATAGGAGTAACTTAAATTTGTGCAAATCAACTTGTTTGAAAATGTTATAGATTTAAATACATGCCTTATATTTCTTGTACAACTGTTTGAATGGAACAAACTTTTGTGGGCCTGACCCATTGGCACATCACTCAAGCTTAATAGGTAACCTTACGTATGCTGAATGCATGATTGATCTAATTTAGCTCCAGTTCAAGTTTTATTTTCTATAATGGAACTAGAGTAATTGCATTTACTGAGAATGATACAATGAAATAATTAAAAATTGAGTGTTTAAAGTCTTGCACAACGACTCTCAAATATGCTTCAGTGGAGGGTTGTTTAGCTCAGGTTGAATTAACATCAGTGTATCCTTTGCAGGGAGTCACACTGTTTGAGCTATCGTGTAGATGTTGTTATTGTTGTTGTTGTTTTAGCTCCTCTGCCTTGACAGTGATACATAGGGTGAAGGTTCAGAATCTGCTGCAACGCAAAGATGACAGGTTCGTTTCAGGACTCAGGACTTTGTTTTTTCACCACATCCCCCTTTCTCTCGCTCCCTCTCTCCTGCTCTCTTCCTTGCTTTGTGTCTCTCTGTGTCTTTTTCCAAGCTGATTTGGAGCCTTGCATAGTCAATTATGTAGAGAGTGAGAGAAGGAGTGGGGGCTCCAGCTTCCATATTTTGGTGTGTTATTAATATTGCATGAGCACTATTCTGTAGCGAATATCTAAGAGACTGCCTATTAAGGCAGCAGCAGGAGAAGAATGTGACAGACGTACGCACACACACACACATATATGCACACACTGTACATACACAGACCGAAAGCCAGAGAGCAAGGGTGAATCAGTCAGGATCAGGCACAGGTTGTTATAATTAGTGTTTTCCTGATTTATTACGCTGGGATAATAAGAGTGACTCATTTTCCTGTTTAATAAGTCATGTTTGTTTATCTTGACATGGCTCGCATCACACTGTACAGTCAGTGTGTTTGATGTTAGTGAGAACTGAGTAATGTTCCACTGTAATTGTGCTTTGAATTGAATATTTTAACTAACCAACTGAATAAACAAACAAAACAGATGCAAAATAAGTGCCTGTTGTAAAACGTTTCCAAGATAATTGTTATATTTCCTATTGCAAAGCAGAAGTGGTCTGATGACAGGCTATTTATTTCCTGCTGCTGGGCGGGTATCAATGATGCACAGAGTAAGTGTCAACACTGACAGGCTGAGAAGATCCCTGGTGATGACTGAGAGGCTCAGCGTGGATACTTATTGCTTTTTGGGTGCTAAATGGCAGTGACACTGTGTGGTCTGTGAGAGACTTCTCATTTCATGCCACCAGAGACTGAAAAGTTAGGTAATATCATTTAATATGAGCACATTTAAATAGTAACACAAATACAACGTTTAGGAATTAGACCAGATTTTTTTTTCTAAAACTTGTCACCCACTAATCACCCACCAAAATTGGGTGATTAGTTCTAGTATTGACTTCTAAGATGTCACCTTCACTTGTCCAAAGCTAATAAAGATAGGTAAAAGATAAGCCGGAAATCTTTGGAAATTTGAGAAAACATGTAAAGTGTAATGCAACAGAACATAATGTATAGTCATACAAAATATTTGATTTCCCCCCTCACAGATATATTTCTTCCAAAAAAGTAAGATTGTGTTATTAAATGTATGGCAGTCTGCAGGGACAGCAGTTCAATTAGTTCACTCGTCATTAAAGTATATTTTTTTGTGTATCAGAAATACTTTGCAAGGCTTAATATTGCTTTAAATTCATTATCCATGTTAATTGTTTTATCTGAGCATCTGTATTTGCCAAATCAGGTAGGCTACCATCAATCTCAATATCAAAAATAATAATTATCAAACTCATGGGACATGCAGACGTGCCACTTCTTCATAGCTTTTTCCTCTTGCAGTAGCAATGCAAGGTGCCCAGAAAGCCCGGCCCGGAGTCAACAAAGCCAGTTAGTCTAGTCTACAAACATCACGCTGGGCTTAATGTCGAACAAGTGCTCGGTGACCTTAGAGCACCAGCTGGAGTTTAAAGAAGTCTTTAAAAGGCCGATTCTCCACAGTAATATCATCGCCCATGCCTCAAAGAGTCAGGATTAAGGCCCACTTTGCCCCACGAAAATGTAACAAATGTGTGAAAACATCACAGCCGAAGCCAATGTGGGGAGAACGATGTAGAGAGTGGCAGCGGAGTTGGTGGTAGGGGGCTTACGAACGATACAAGAGGCAGAAAAGAAGGGAGAAAGTAAGGGAAACTCAACATCTTAACACTCGCCAATCCGCCTCCATGCCAGAGATATCAATGTAGTTGGCTTTCTCTGAAATTCAAATGGCAAGAGGAAAAAAAGTAGATGAAAAAGGGGGAAAAAAAGAAACCTCTGGCTTTGGAAAGGGGAGGGGAGGGGGTGCTGAGAAAAAGACCTGTCATCTATGTATTAGTGCTCTGTAAATATTACATGAGCTCCACATTCACTCAGTTGTTTGGCATTACTTCCACTGGATGGGTATATTATTTTAGAAACCATGCCTTGTTTGTGGAGAGGCATGACCTACTTCCAGACACTCCTCTCTTTCTCTCTCTTCGGTATTTTTTCTTCCCTTTCCTTCTTTCTCTCATTCCTTTTACCTCTCTCTCTCTCTCTCTCTCTTTCTCGCTCTCTCTTATTCACTTTCAATCTGCGAAATCTCAACTGGTTGTCCCTGCTGAACAATTACAAGGCAGAGAGACCCAAATGGAGATGTTTGTAGAAAACAACATGTGTATAATTAAGGTTTAATGAGCTCTTGTCAGGGTGGAATGTGCAATTAGATTGGTAATAGAAAATTCAGCCTAAATGCTAGTGGCAGAGGCTGGATGTGGAGTCAGCATGGCAGTGAATGAAAGAACAGTGAATTATTTTGAGCCCTATTGACAGAAGTAGATGGTACTGGATGCTGCATTTAGATTTAAATACATGGTGAGTTCCCAAATGCACAAAAACGTTGTGTTTTTTTCTCCTGATGGTGCTATATTGTGTGTGTTCTGTTTTGGGTTTTTTTAAATTACTGGGATCCGGCACACCGGGTTGTTTTTTTGTTTTTTGTTTTTTAAAATTCTTTAACAGCTACACTGTGCATAATAAAGCAAGACAATAAACAGAATTTTAATTGAGAAAGTAATAAATGTGCTTGTGCATGATGTATAAAAGGGCAAGTAGGTTTCAATCAAAATATCTCTATTTCTTAACAAAAAGGCGGATTTGATATTTTGTCACAGTATACCAAGCAGTAAATTTTAATTGATTAGTTGATCATTAATTTATGTCTTCATCGGTTTTGATGTTCCACATTTAATAATATCAGAGTTTTTAAATGTAAGGTATTCACAACAGGTCAAACATTCACGTTCAACTATTTTTAAGTTGCCAAATTCTAATAGTGTAAATAGTAACACATCTTTCATGTACAGGCTTTGTAGAAATCTAGGATTTACTTTGAAAAAGAATACCCAAAACAAATTTTGTATTATCCATCTTCATGTGTCGTGATACGGTTATTGAAAACATTACCTTTCAGGTGAATGTAACAATAGAGCACCGGTTACTACAGATGGACCACATTAAAATCACTGCCTAACATTTCTTTCTAGGTCTATGCTTTTTCTGCTACACAGGATCACTATTTTATGGGCAAACATTTCTCCATGTTTAAATAAGGCAGTTGTGAGTAAAAGCAGGTATCTTTTTGCTCTCTTCCTCTTTTCTGACAGCCTTTCTCTTGACTTAGTGGAATTGTGGCTTGTTGGTCTGGTGGAGAAGATCCATGCACACACAAAAAAATTGTGTTTGGCTCTTTCTGAATTACTTGACTAGTCCCTGAAAGAGAGGGTCCTTTGTTGGCTTCCTCCGGGACTGCCCTTGAAAGGCTCCTATTGTGTGGTAAACACTATGATATAATGCAAGTGGATTTAATAGATTTAATGGAACAAGCAGATGTGGTTTTCAAGTCTTCATGTGATGAGTAGCTGTCTGTTTCAGGTGATCAGAACCACACCTGAAAGAAATGAAATAATATACGAACGATGTGGCATTCTAAAATCATGCAAAGCTCTGACTCTGTGTTAAATACTCGTGTGGAGACAAAAATCAACACAATTGATTTGTGCATGATTTAAGTGCGATTTGATATCTCATTTGTTATGTTTCACTTGATCTTCCATATTGTTGTGTTGTAAGTCAAGGTTAGGCAGAGTGGGGGCTGCTGAATGTCAGCGACGTGTTAGCTTTGTTTTCATTGTGTTAACAGGAGCACAATGGTACGATTGTCAGGCCATCTGAAACCATACACCTACCCAGAGCTTTTGGGGGTCAGAGGTGGGGGAGATGTGTGTGCCTTTAGTCCAGTGAACCATGCATTTTGAAAAAGCCAGAAACAGAAGAGTAATCCATCCAGCAAACCATCAAAAACATTCTGCTTCACTGTCCTGCACATATACCAGATTTGCTCATCCTGAAAAATGTTCTCATCTTCCAGATACAAATTATGCCCCCCCCCCCCCCCCAATGTTGCTTTCTAATCAGTTATGCATTATTTTAAGATGTCATTTGAAAAGTGGCATGCTTCTTGAAGCCCCTCAACGTGATGGACAAGATCATAAAGCTGAGCAATAAACCTGAGATAAATGTTATATCTTAACACTGATAGAGGCAATTAAGTCCATCATAAGAGAGAGAGAGGGAACACTCTCCTCAGGAGACTCATTCACTTGCATGGTTTAACATGATCCCCAGCTAAATGCCTTATTTTATTTCTCCTCTCAGCTCACAGCTTACAGTCGAGCACAAATTGAGCTGATTTTTTTTTTCTTCTTCGCAGAATTTGGTCGTTCTGTCTGGTCTGCCCTTTTCTGTCTACCATCATGTCTCTCTCTCTCTGCCGCTCCCTTTGGCTCTCTCCTCCCCACTTCAATGTATTTGTCATGGTAATGTAAAAAATCTCAGCTGCTTCAATTCATTTCGTGCTCTTTCAGTCGAGGAAGAAGGGCAATTCTGTTTCTCCTCACTAGTTTCTGTGTTAAGGCTCTCAGGTAATGAAGACCACATTTCATCTGCATGCAGTTATATGACTGGGCGTGGCTGAGCAGGTCTGTTATGGGAAAATAAATATTATGAAAGGGCTAACTTCGTTATCTTTATCACACTGGGATCAATGTGTGTGTGATGGAACAGGAGACAGTGCACAAACACAAAGGCCAGTATGCAGAATGCATACATCCAGCTCTTAAAACATAATGCACCCACGCTCATGTCGTATGTGTGTGCGAACATACAAACCAGAGAAGCCCATATATGCAGCAGCAGAGATATCCACACGTGAACACATGCAGTCCAATACTGCTTTATATCACACCATCCCACTTATTTTCTGCACTTTGGTTATGTCTGTATGCCTGTGTGTGTGTGTGTGTGTGTGTGTGTGTGTGTGTGTGTGTGTGTGTGTGTGTG
>NW_024582486.1:533361-595885 GCF_018398535.1 Haplochromis burtoni | reverse complement strand
GTGTGTGTGTGTGCGTTAATGTTTGTGTGTCTGTTTGCGTGTATATGTGCCTGCCAGTGAGTCATTGAATGCTCTAATGACCACAGTCCTGACACAGGTATTTTGACTGCTGCCTCTTTCCATCGGCACATTGACTGACATGCGATTAGTTACGCTGGTGTGGAAAACTAGGAAGGCTCATGCTGTAACCCTGAAAACGACTGGGAGGAGGGTGAAGTCCTCTTCTCCACATCTCTGCTGTTTCATCTTTCTGTAAATTTAAAACATCTCTGGCTGCATTTAAGGGTTCTGTTATTTTGTACTCAGTACATACAGGAAAGCACGGCTGGGCTCACAGTAACCTTATGAGAAAACCATCGAGATCAATACAGGTTAGCAGGACAGTAGGAAAGAACGTCGTGTAGTTATATAGTAACAGTAGTTGGGATTTGCTATAAAACTGATCTCAAAATGCTTAGTGAGTTGACCATGTACCGATTGAACTTAAGGAATCCATTTAAATAAATGGATAAAAAAAAACCCTGAGTCCAACATATTGAGGCTGCACAGATTTTAATTTTGGGTAAAAGAGAGCTTTCATATCTAAGCAGTACTCAGCACTGGCGAATACTTTTCAGCATAGTCCGACCAGTATTTTGGCAGCCCAGTGTTATTGCCCACTGTCAGCTATTTGCCAGTTATTGGTATCAGCTTTTTAAACACCTGATAAATGAAAAATAAATGTCTGTAAAGAACAGACAAGAGAAACACCCCTCATCTGTGTTACAAGTGTTGATATTGCCTAGAGGAACACTACAACTTTCATATTGACAACAACTGTTTGGAACGCCACAAACACAACAACCACCTGATCAAAGCAGAGTCTGGGACAGTGTAAATGAATAAATAGATAACCACACATGACAAATGAGGTGAAAAACTGTTTCTGACATAAAGGACATAAATATCAGCCTATGTATCACATTTTTAAATCACCAAGTATCGGTATGAATATAGGTCTTAAAATCAGCCCTATATCTGTCGAGCTCTGTCGAGTTCTTATTTATTCATTACTGATTTAATTTAGTTGAATTTTAGCATAAAACTTGTTGACCCTTTTTTAAGTTCTGTAAACATTAAAAATAATGTTTGTGACATAACCGTTGGGTACAAATGGTATGACAATGCAGTTGTTTTTGGACAGTGATTGTGGTGAAAAATACAAATATTTATTCTTGTCTATGAATTAGAATAATCTCAGTTCATACTCCTCCATCTGCTTCCCAGTGCTACATGAAAACGTGATGTTTTACTTCCATCCTCAATATAATCTATGCTTATCTAAACAAAAAACAGAAATATTTAAAGTACATTAATACAGATTTATATATCTACTATAAAATACAAAATTACTTGCTATGTATAAACCTGAAATATGACAGAGAACTGATACTGTGAAAGTTCATTATCCACTTGCAGTCATTTCATCGAACATAACAAATAAAGGCAAATATAATTTATTCCTTACAGAAGATTACTGTATCTACTATCCATTAAAAAACAAATCCAGTGTTATTTAAAAGTTGAAAAAAAATCCTAAATGTCATTTATCCCATATAAAAATATTATTTAATGAATGGATGAAACTAGATTAAACTAAAGGTGTGAATCCATGTTTGAAGGCTTTGCAAAACTCAGTTTCTGATATGCTGCGTTTCAGTCAACTGTTCTATAACCTCTGCAACTGTGGTGCACTTCCTGCATCAAACTGACATTGGTTTGGCTTTACGCAAACACAAAGTTATTTATAGCATCTCTCCCACTTTATTTTCTCCCTCCCATTCTCTCCCTCACTCTCTATTTGCATTTCTGCTATGCAAACAAGAAACTGGTGTCAGCTGCATCAGTTCTACAGGCCTAACTTGTCCCTTTTCTTTCTCAAGCCTCAATCTTTTTCAAAAATTTTCTCCTCTTCTGTCTCCCTGTAGCTTTCTACCTCTCCCACCTTCACCCTGCTTTTCCTCCTCCCTTCAACCTCTCTCTCTCTGTCTGTGTTTTCCTTTGCTCAATTGTTTTGCTGTAGATTTGACCGCTATGATTAATGACCTCGAAGCCACAGGAAAGCAAACACAGAGAGACACGACATGCATGCTGTTCTCTTACAAACCTCCCTTTTTCCTCATATATCCGCTACTTCTATGTTCACACATTATGACTTCTAGGGAAAACATCTTCGAATTAAGAGTCAGATTATACAAAGTCAAGATTTGGTATACTTTTCAACTTATTTTTCCTTTATTTTCATCCCTTATTTCCTGATTACTTTAGTAGATTAAATGTTTGCCAAAGGCCTTTATTATAATGAATTACGTGTTTTTTAGCATCATCTACTCTAAGGTCAGAGCCCTTGTCTGTCTTCTCTCTGTTTGAAATGAGGAAATTAATCTCAGTGGTCAGTTAAAGGTCTTGGAGGCTAGCAGTCAGAGGTCAGTGGTTAGAGATAAGCATCAAATTAGGCCTTCAGAGTCTTGGTCAAGTACACTTCAGCTAGGTGCTTGGCTGAACGAAGCTCATTCAGAAAGATTAGAATTGAGTTTGGCCTTTAATAACACAAAAGAAAAGGTATGCAAGTGCAGCTGGTTAGCTTAGCGCAGCATAAAGACCAGACACAGTCTCATCTAAAAAAATAATTGCTGCTAAAACTTCTTGTCCTTACTTCTTTCTAAACAAATAAAATGTAATGAGATAATGTGTTAACTGGTAGGTTTTCTAACCCTTTTTTAAAGGTCTTTACTCAGATGAGCTGGTTCCTCAGCCAAGTGAATCTAATTGCCTGTTTTTTAAATTATTGTCATCAATTTGGTGTCGAGACAGGAGAATGGTATTGGTGGTTTCATCTATGTCTAGGCAAGAAAGGGGAGTAATTTCATTTCACAAAAGGTAAAATCATTCCTTTTGACGTACTCCAGATTAGAGTGAGAGCATTAAATAAAAATCAGCACAGCATGACAACCGAGGTTTGTAAAAACTGTGTGTACAGTACACTCACCAGTTGTTAACCTCACAGTACCAGGAAATGATTATTTTTACCTTTTCCTCTGATTTTAGATGGTGTTTATTATTTTAACAGCTCTGCCCTTGGAGACTCCTCCCATTGTGTAGCAAGAGCACAGTTGCAGACCTCAGTTTGCTCCTTTGACATTTGATATAATTGTTTTGCACTTACCCTGTTTTGCTCATTGAGATCTGGTTTGCAGTTGTGAAAATAAACTATTCTAAGACACCTTGACATCTAGCACAATGTGAGTAGGACAGCATGTAAAATCATTCTCCAAGAGCAAGAACGTGATTGTATTTTCATTGCAGAATACAATGATTGTTCCTTCTGCAAACTAATAGTGCTATCAGGCAGAAATTATTGCACTAGAAGTAACAGTTCCATCAGAGGCTGAATGATAACATGGAAATGGAACTGGGGCTTCGAATTGAATAATGTTGCAAGGAATTGCCTTTGTACTTTGGTTTGTTTGTTGCCCTCAATGTGTTATGTATGAAGATGGAAATAAATGTTAATGAAAACTGTGCTGGAGTTGAATCTGAGTATAACTTAAATGGAAATATTGGAATGTTAAGGAAAGAAAATCCCAGAATTGATAAAAAAGAACAAGTGATTTGCATAAATTGGTCCCTGCAACACTTTGCATGTGGTGAAAAATTGCTACAATAAGACCCGGGTCCATTTTCAGTCACCATGCCAGAGCTTGAGAAACACCCTCCCACTCTGACTCACTGTAGGCACAAACCAGTCACGTTATTTGACCTTACAGTAGCAACAGTAATTCATCTCGGCCACTACTAGCTGTCTTGAGGTGTGTTTTGTTTTCTCATAAATGGTTGGTGCCAAATAGTGTCAGACAGAGAGGGAGGGAAGGCCTCTGGGAGAGTGTGAGCGAGCGTGCGTGTGTGTGAATGTGTGCGCATGTTTATATGACCGTGTCTTTCGAGCTGCGGCCTCTGGCTGTGACCCCAGTGTTAATCACTGTACAGCCAGAACAACCACAGGCTTCTGTCGCCACTACTGCAGCTACAGCCCTTCTCCTCTCCTCCTTTATGTCAGTGTCATTCATGCTCCCTGTGCTTTTTTTAAATGTATCTCTCTAAACCCCCCCAAATACCTACAGTATGTTCCCTACTTGGCCTCCTACTTGCACAAGATCGCTATCCCCTTCCCCATTAGCTCCAGGATACACCCTTGTCGTTCTCATCGCCTCTCCATAACCTCAAACTGTCACCTTTTCTCTAGCCTATGCCTCCCCTTTAGGCTTCTTTAGCTTGGTATTTCTGAGCTATGAAATCGCTGGGCTGTCCTGTCCTGTCCTGATTTAACTAGCAAAGTGCAGAACAAGCTAAAGGCTGTTCTCTTTGTGTGTATCACTAAATAGGTGGCAGGGTTGGTAAAAATGTTGGCTTGGGATGTTTTTTGTCATGTTTTTCATGTCGTTTTTGGTTATTAGTGTATTACGTGACAGGCTGGTGTCATATCATAATTTGATAAATTTGATAATGTTTTGCTTTACATTTATGATTTTTTATTTGCAAATATAACAAGCAATATAAACAAAGACGATCAGCAACTTGTGGGTCTGAAAAACTTGCAAGTATGCAGAAGTGCCAAAAAGTGTACTTCTTAAAATGTCCACTTGAGGCTGGTTCCCAAAGCAGGTCAGTCCCCACAGACTGAAACTGTGAAACTGGTTAAATAACAAGTTTAACGGCAGAGAACGTAAGTGACCTTGTTTGTGATGTCGGTGACTTTTAGACAGCTTTTAATGCAATGATCTGAATTTTTCCGACAGTGTGGTTAGTTGTGCAAACAGACTATACAAGTTTTGTTCCACATTCTCTTTTTGTATTTATATTAATTTGAATTAAGGGTGTGGTGGTTAACACTATCACCTGTTATCAAGTAAGTCCTGGGTTTGAATCCACTGGCCGGCTGGGGCCTTTCTAGGTGAAGTTTACATGTTCTCCCACAGTCCAAAGACACGGATGTTAGCTTCATTGGTGATTCTACATTGGACTTAGGTGTAAATGGTTGTTTGTGTCTCTGTTTTAGCAGTGCAGTAGATTGGCGACCTGTCAAGGTTGCACGCTGCCTCTTGCCCCATGACAGCTGGGGTAGATTCCAGCCTAACTGCCAGTCTGAATTAGGTAAGCAGAATATGGATGGATGGACTTGCAATTAATTAGCAGACCTGTGCATCTCACACATATATTCTAATGATGCAGCTTGGGTAGCACTCGAGTCTCTTGTCCTGACGTAGTGAATTCTGGCTCTAAAAAGCACATAGATGGCAGCGATCATAGTGCTAAAGCTGAAGCTTCAAAGTGGGGCTAAAAAACAATTGGTAATTTCATGGTATCTACATCTTTTTGTTTTTTAAATGTAATTCCATGTGAAAAACTTGTCTCATCTTAACAGAATGATCTTAACAGAAATATTTTTTAATGCTTGTCTTTGTTAACATTTAAACTAGAAACTCCTGTACTTGTTCAAGCAGACGTTCTAGCACAGTAGATCAGTTTCTTGATTAATACTACGTAATAGCTGACTTACAAAGGTTATTTACTGCCATCAGTGCTGCCTTTGATTAACCTTTCATGCTTACAAATCAGCACCTACAGAGCCTCAGAGGCTTGCAAAACAATATACTAATAATGGCAGTACTAGCAGGCTAATGTTGAGAAAGACATAGATGACTGATGTTGCACTAAATGCAAATGTTAATTTAACACAAATCAACATTTGTTAATTTGCATTAAATACATGCAGTAGTTGACGATGGCAATGTCATTAAGTAAAAAAATAATCTAATGATGGTGGTGGAGCAAAACTCCCCAGAGGGACAATCCCCAGATATTAGATATTTGTACTTTATTTTATGAAAATATGTCCCATACATGTTAAACTATTTAAAAGTGGTGGACTCACTGACCAACCAACAGACCGTTTCATTCTAGAGCGATTGGAAAGAAAATGAAAAAAAACTTTTCTTTAGTAGATATGAATGTGCAAGATTGACTGACTGAACCAACTGGGTAGTCAACTAACTAGACATCGGTGGCTGCAGTTGCGATTATTACTCTGTTGTGCCTTTGTTGCTTCATGACACACGGAGAATAATGGCAGTTAGGTGTGCATAACACTTACAAACACACACTCAGGCTGTAGGCAAGCTAAGAGGAAGAGTGTGAGTTACACAAGCTTTGACAGGGCCTAATTATACAAGTCTCTAATGAACTGTAATTACTGACATTCACTGGAGCATCGAGGTCTATTGCAGTCATTAGGCTGCAGTGTTACACTCTTTCTGTATCGGCACTGACTGACAGAATTTCTTTTTTTTTTTATCCCTTTTGTGATCTGTTGGCCTCTGCCTCACTGTTTTCTCATCTCTCTCTCTCTCACTCCCTGTGTCTCTGCACTACAGTTTGATGGTGACAACATGTACATGAACGAAAACAATCACGAGTTCCTCGCACCAAACCAGGTGAGTCCAAATTTCTAATAATGGAAGACCTTAAATAGTCTTGAAGCCATTTTTCTTTCACTGTTGTCAAGTCTTGTTGAAATGTACAATAAGTCGCTGTTACTGAAAGGAACCACACACTTATGTGACATAAGCTGAAAGCAAGTGGACTAAAGATATTTTATTCTTTTTTAGACTCACAGATATGCCACACAGAACATGCTATATTCCATATGTTGCATGCAAACAAATAAAATGATGTTACAATCATTCAAAGAGCAATTAACAGTAAAATTGGTAATGTAGTAATAAATGCAACATTTTTACATATGTACTTGACAATGAAATTTATGGACTACTTAATCTGCTTATTCAAATGCCTCTTTTAAAATTAAGCACTGTAAGCGCATTTTTTAAAGAACTATATTCTTGAAATATAAGACATGATGTTTATTAAATATACGATTGGTTACTTCATAATATAAAACATAAAACATGTGTTCTTGTCTTTTATAAGTTGAAGCTGAACACTGCTGCTACGTTTATAGTGCAGTAGGCACTGGGTTAGCAATTCATCACAGTACTAACCTATCATGATTAGATTTCTGCTAAGTACACAGAAACCAGAGAAGCTAAACCAGTGAAACTATGCAAATTTCCCATAAAAAGAGCGTTGACCTTACTGTAAAGTGACAGAGTCGTCATACAATTTTACTTCCCTATATTCCTGATATTCAGTCATTCTCTTTGCAAAAGCCGACATAAAGAAATGTTTTGGCTTCATTACAAAGAATTTATTAAGTTAGAATGGGCGAGTCGCTGCTCTTCTAAAGCACATGGCAACCCTGCCAGATACACTGTAGCACAGCTGGTCATGAACAACTGGGAGACCATATGGTTGTGTTTGGACTGGGGGATTTGTGGAGTTTGGGAATAAGCCCATCTGACATACACAGGGGAGCGGGGAATTTGTCCCTGTCAATTGCAATTATTAAAACCAACCCGTAGGCTACAGTAGTTCTGTGTTTCAGTTGCATTAGCTTTTTTGCTAAATTTCTTAATGCTCTGGTTTGTTAAGGTTTGGCTTATGGCCCAGAGTAGGACACAGAGCTGCTTGTGTTGTCTTTTCTACACATGTAAAGTTAATTCAGAAGGCTCAGACTATTAGGACTGCCACAAAGTCATTTTAAGTGGGACAGCGCTGTTATTTGACAGATTTGTCATGCAGATACTTCACTTTCTAAAAAACTGCTAACCACTACTTTTATCAGTTAATTTCATATAGCACATGTGGCTTTACTGTAGTGCTGATTGACTGATTAGACATCAGCACCAGTTACTGATGGGAGGGTGAAGCATTGCGGTTTGTTAGAGAAGACAAGAGTGAGCGGCAGATAGGTAGAAAACAGGGAAGCAGGAGACAAAGAGACAGAGGGAAATAGCGTGAAAGACGGTGATAGGATGAGAGACGATTTTGCTTTGCTCTGTGTTATACTTTGTTTACTCAAGATCCCCTCACATTTGACATGTGCCTTGCTCTATTCTCCGCTTCACCAAGTTTAGCCTCTCGTTCCCTCTGACAGCTAGAATCAGGGAGGCCTAAGGGGTGGACACACACTCTGACAACAAAACATAGAGATGGGAAAATCCAAAAATCACTGATCTGCACCTCTTTAGCTGTGCTACATTTTTTATCCAAGCAGATTTTTAAATAGTGCGATCGCGCTGGAAAAAAGTCACTGTAAATAAAGGTTGAGGGCACCTTTGTTGAGACGGTTCACTGAACTTTGTCAATCTGAATAATCGTCACTAACCCATTCTACTTACTCTTACATTACACCGTCTTCGTGGTCAGCACACACAAAATGTAACCTCACTCGTTTTATGCATTAACTTTTCAATTAATTATTTCGTTGTAATGTTCTCCAACTACCACTCGGTAGTTAATTTTCATCATGCATTTCACATCAACGACATCATAAGCACTAATAAAGGGATTTTTTATATCCATGCATGCTTTCCGTTTCAGTGTTTAGTCACTAAATTTGGAACAAAGCCGCAGTTTGATTGACATTATCAAAGCATGTTTTGATAAAGTGCAATCATTTCTTGCACTAATGCGACACGAAAAATACGATTCTATACCTGCTAGTATATGCTTCGTGTTCCTCAGAAGCAACTGCATTAACGCTCGTGCTGTTTGCAAGTGTTTAGGTAAAACAAGACTTATCCTTTATTAATTAGTGTTATTCTTACAGAACAGTTGGGTGCGGTATACAGCAGTGTGCTCTGCTATTCTCAGTATGTTCTATCTCGAACTTAAACTAATCATACTGCCTAAAGCTGACTTTTCTGTGGTTGCTGCTTTATTATCTCCCTCAACTTATCTTTCACCCATTTTCTCTGACTCCCCCTCTTTTGCTCTTTTGCTCACTGTTTCTCTTTTTCAGTCTCTACCCCCGTTGCATTTAAATGCATTTGGGTCAGCAGTTCTGCCTCGAAACTCTGTGAAGAGTGTATTTTTCAGTGCTCGGCTTTCTCTCACTTCGGTTTCACCATGTAATTGCTCTATTTAACGTGGCTTACCTATATGAATTAATTTTCTATATGTCTTGCACATTCATATAGGTCATTCACAGGGTGCTGGTGAGTAAATCTGGCAACGCAACCTTATCAGACTGTTCAGTGCTTAGATGGGTACGTTCTAGTGATGAGTCACAAGGAAATGGGGTCAGTGCCATTGTCATATCGATGTTCCCATGAGCATCGCTGTCTGACCCTCCTTAGTTCTCTGTAGAGTTTCTTTTCCCCCCAAGCAGAGTGACAAAGTGTTAGTGATTCAATGACAAGGTCATGGACCCTGGTCTTAGCATCAACAAGCTCTTTGTCTGCCCCTGTGGCCACTGGCCATTGTCCTGGCATCATTGTAGAAAAGAGTAACCAACGAGAAGAAGCTCTGGTATTTCCTAGTGTTGTCACAGAGGTTTGAACTGAGAAAATCTCCACAGTGGCAAGGATTAGAGCACCTCCTAAGTAGAGAGGCTTTTGTATCATAAAGGTCTTAGTAGACCAGATCACCTGAGGTAAGATTCCTCTCGCTATAACTAAACAGAGCAGTGCGAAGCGACACGATCAAAGATAATGCACTGTGAGAGATTCCTTCTCATAGCTCCACAGCAAAGTGAAAGAAACAGTATATACTTCATCAGCACTTTACCTTGACAATGTTTTCTTTTGATGTCTTTCTCCCTGACTTATGAATTAATTTAGCAGAACTGCTGTTTGAGAGAAATATGTCACAGAAAAGAGAACACGAGGAGGAAATGGAAGGGGGAGGGGTGGAGATGGAGAAACTGCACAGGGGAATAATTCGGCTAATGGAGTGACTGTTTGGATATTCAGCAGAAGTAGGAATGGAGATTATGATCTCGCAATTAGCGTAACAAGGTTTTATTGATTGGCTGCTGCGGTAGCGTCTTTACTGCCAAGACTCTGCATGTGGCTTTAACATGCACAGTGTGTGTAGCCCAGCCAGTCACACTAGTTCTACTACTACACCACTACCAGAGCAGAATCTAGCTCGGTGTTACCATCGAGCCACGGCCATTTCCTGATCATCAAAGCTGAAATATTATGGATTGTCGAGTTGAAAGGGTCTGTTTGAATGCCTGATGATAAAGTGGACTACATTTGCATTTTCCGCTCACTTTTAAGTTAATGCATTGCCCTCCTTCCCCTTTGAGTGAAAAGCAGGTATAAAAAGGCAGCTTCTGATAGCGAGCAATTTGAAAGTTTGTCTGCCTGTTTTACATGCTCGGAGTTCGAATGATGTTTTCATGGTAAGTTTGATGCAATTTCTCATCTCACTTACTATTTTGTAGCTCATTGCTGGCAAGGATTATGGAAGTCCCATGGGTGTTGTAATTGTAATTAGAGAGGTGACTGCCAACAGCAGATCTGTTAGACATGTTAGACACGGAGAACTAGACAAAGATCGATGGAAATATTTTTATTTTTGTTTGGTTGGGTTTTTTTTAGGACAGTCAGCAGCTGTGAACATCATTATGTTTATTAAACAAGTTGTCAGATTAAACTCATAATGGGGCTTTTGTGTGATTTTTTTTCATCTCGTGTTTAATGAGAGATTTATTGGCATAAGAGCTCTTGTTAACAGATCTGAACAGATATGCCTGTCACATATTCTGGTGCTTAAACTTGCAGGAACTCCCCCCTTATGAATATGATTAAGTCCTTCTCTAAAGCTCCCTTGTGTCTCTCATCTTCCACCATATGTTTCTGATGAGCCATTGTAGAACATGATCCCATAGTCTTTTATGTCCAACCTTTGACAAATCTATCACCTCTTCCCTCTATGCTCTGAATTAAAGGCCCATTCCACCTTTCCAGTTTAGATGAATAATTCTCTTGTTTGGCAGCAGCCCAAAGCCCAGCCAGCATGTCTGGAACCTTGGTGGAGCCTGATTGGTCCGGTTCAGTCGTGTGTGACTGACAGGAAGCCCGCTGATTGGGGGAGACCGTATCTTTGGATCGTTGCACTGATTAAAGCCTCTCGGCAGCATTTTGTACACTCCCGCCGTTCGGGGTCCCCGCACTAGCGCCCTGGCACTGCTGGTCTGAATTACAGCTTGGTCGCATTAGTCTGATTTACAGCTTCCTCCTGCTGTTTAGATTGGAGTTGGGTACCAGAATGGCAGGCTCCTCCTCTACTACACTTCCACCTGCCCCCTCCTCTTCCTATTGATTCCCCTACTTTGTGCTTTACCCTCTACCCATCACCCCAATATCTCTAACCCTTTTTCTGCTGCCTCTTTTATCCCACCTCACCTGGTTTACTTTCCTTTTGACTCTCAATCCTCTACTAGTTCTTCTAGGTCACCCTTTTCTTCTTCCCCGATCCCTCAATTTTGCTTTTTTTTTGCCTTCATTCCACTTCCCAGTAAACTGTCCTCATACTCCATGTACACCCTTGTACTTGTCCTTCTTTTCAAATGTCCCTCTAACCTCTGACAACATCCCTTTACCTTTCCTACCCAGCAGATCTCCCTCTCGCTCTTTCTCCCTTTCGCTCCCTCACTGCATCTTTTGTGAAAATGAAAACAAAGAGCAGCCTGCCAAAATATTTCTATAGCCATTCGCTGACGAAGCAGGGAGCGGAGACAAAGCAAAAAGATGTGCAGGCATATTTGTCGCGGCAGCAGAAAGATGGAAAGCTCTGTCCCCGTGGCCTTTTTACAGTCATTTGGAAACTCCCCACCTCTCTCTCCTCTCTCTCTTGCCCTGTTTAAAAGCCCTCTGTTTGAAATACTCATCTGACATGGCATTATATATAAATGCACAGCTGTGTATTTGTATAAGGGCCTCGCTCTGCTAAGCTGTCCGTCCCCATGTTGCCCTAGGTGATCAGATGAAACTAATGCGATTCAACTTTAATGTGTTTCTGCAGGCCTTTCACCCAACTGGATAAAACAATAAGGAACAAACACCCACTCTTGCTAGGGTATAATAGAAATTGGGAAATGCAGTGTCTAGTCAGCCTTTTCATAACTGTTTTTTATTTGTATTTATTCATTTATTTTTAATTTTTTTAGTAAAGTTTCCCATGAATTGGTTTTTCCTCACGGCTGTGAAAAAAGGTTATGGGTTATTATAGAGGAAAATGTACCATTCAGCCACAATTCATTAGCAAAATACCTGGTTAATTATTGATGCAATATCTTCAAGGTATGAAAAAAGCCCAGCCTTGCTATCGATCTATGTTGACTTATTTCCTGTGCTTAGAGAAAGTAGAAATGAGGTGGTACAATTTCTCTTATTAAACTAGTTAAACAGCGCACAGCAAAAATGTTGGTACAAAGCCTAAGGCAAAAAGGCTTTTATAGTTTTATATTAAATGTATTTGTGAGTTGGTTTTATCCCTCTATGTAGTGCTGTAGGGTGGGGTTATAGGAAACACAGTGGGCAAGAGCAGAACACAGACCGCAAAAGCCAGCACATAATCTAACCCTCTCTGTAAAAATGTACAGCGGATTGACTGGACAACAAGACACAGGTGGGAGCACTGCACTGGGGCCATAATTAACCACCCCACACTCACTGTTCTCAATGAGGGAAATTACAAAGGAAGGAAGATAAAGACAGGAAGTAAATACAAAAACATGACACACGATAGCTATCAAAGTAAAACAGCCAAAAGCCAAATAATAAGGATGCACTAAGACAGGTTAACAAAGAAAGCACCAAGACATGGATGAGATAGAGGAAGGAGAAAACAGGGAAACACTGAGATACTGGACACGAAAGAACATTAGAAGAAAATTAGAAACTCTGGAAAGAGAGACACATTCAAATATGAACTGGTTACTCGACAAAAACCCTAGATCACTTTGGTTATCGCAAATACTCCCATACACAATGACTAATATGCAGAGAAACTAACAGAGGAAAGTTGGTCTGGGCGTGTTAGGTATTGTAGATAAATATTCAAATCATTATTTTTTTTAACTCATGGTTAAGTACAAATAAAAATATACATTTATTTGACAGTTTAACTGTTACTTTAATTACATGCATTTCACTGCACCCGTAGCTGCCGACAGCTATGGTCAAGCTCTGACTGTTGTATATAAACAACTTAGCTGTAAAACTGTGGCTCTATTCATAACTTTATTCATAAATAATTAAGCTACTGTTATTGCGCTTTATGCATGAATGTTGGATTTAGTTTACTTTATGACTCTGCGGACATTTAATGAACTCCTGCAAAGATCTGTGAGCAACTAATATCATTTTAGCTCCTGTTAATACTTCGTCACATCAGAATATAGAACCAAACACCTGACAGGACTAAACATAACCTATGTTTTGTCTTGTGCAATGTTTATGGAACAGTATGTGCCGTGATCTAGCAATAGGCTTGATGTTCAAATTCTGTCCTGCAAGCATTTTCAACTTGAGTGTTTTTCATAAGGGAGGAGCTTTGATGCTTCCCTTGATTTTGTTGCAAGATTTGTTTAGTCAGCATGCTAGCAGTAGACTGATAGTGAAAGCATGTGGCATGTAATGAGAACTGGAAACACTGTACTAATCTGGGTTAGCACTGAACCAAACATACTTAAAAGAGTAACTTCTATATCTGAATTTGTTGCCAACTTATGACCAAGAATTAGTATTCACATTAGCATCTCGTTGGGGTTGCACACATTAACAGTACAGCTTGCTAAGAGTGACTATGCTAATATCCTGAGGTTTAATTAATATAAATAAACTGGCATAAAGCTTGTGATAGCTGCTTGAGCTGATATCCCTGTGTTGATGTTGTTTTTGGATCAACATACTTAATGTTGGTCAAGGTTCAATATTCCACGTGACCAGTTCTGAGTGGAGATCAGCAGTTTTTTGTGTTTTTTCATGTCACAAAACTATGACATCATATGGTAGCAATGTGATTGGTAACTTGTAGTGCTGAACCTGGACCAACATTAGTTATTAATGATCCAGGGACAACACTAACACAGGTACACCTAAGATAGGCACCATGTTAATTTAGTGCACACAGCAGCTCGCAATTATTAGATAAGCCTGAATGTTTGCTCTTAGTGTATTTTGTCATGTAATTGGCAAAATTATTGCTTGATGGCATATTAATGGATTAAAAGCCTGTAGTTATCAGAGTATACTTCAGAGTCAAGATACATGAAACCATCGTCAGAGACATTGAATACAGTAGAATCCTGAATTGAAACCTATGGGAGAGTTTGTTAATAGCAGAGGTGGTGGTAGAAGTATAACTGAGGGTGGGAAAAGAAGCTTTTTAAGAGTTTACTTTGGGGTAAAGTTGGCTATTGGATTTTTTAAAATTCAGTTTTATTACCTGGCAACCACTAAAATGAAAGTAAATTAAGATAATGCTTCAAAAAAGAATAAGCACCCAGAGGCGTTTCAAGATAGCTGCCCAGTGGCAAGGCTTAACGGCAGTTGGTGTAATCTCTCTTATCTAATATTGAAGAAACAAAAGAATAAAAAAATAAAAACAAACAATCAAATGACTTGAGGCTGTGTTAGAGAAACTCTAGGAGCTCACCAAAATCAGGTAGCTGCCTTCTGGATCGACTGACTGACCGGCATGCAGCCTAGTTAAGGCTAGCATGTTCTTGTGTACATGTAACTCCTTTTGTGGACACTTTGGTGATACATGAAGTATGACTTGCAGAGCAGAACTCTAGTGAGAGACAGGAAGGTTCATTGACCCTGGAGAGCTGTCTCCTCCACTCTCCTCCATTCACAACCAGCCTCTTATTAACAATGGCACCAGGAGTACGACGGTCCAGATGTTATTCTCCTGCTCCCACCAGCTGTGCCAGCCTCCAATACACAGCCTCATTGACTCTGAACCAGCGAGGCAAGACACTTAAGAACACACTGACACTGGACTCACACAGAGTGTGCAATCTCTTACAGTAGGTTTTTGTTTTGAAAGGGGGATTCCTAAGAAATGTTCACAAAAGCATTTAAGAGCTGAAATGACACACACATGGACACACAAATGCCATATGCACTCTCACCCGCCACATGCGCTTTACACCCCCTTCTCCTGGTGTAGAGTTAGCAGCAGAGTTATTTGTGGGTGACAAGATCCTAACAATTCTGAGAATAATGCACATTTGTTTGGATGACTGCGCCATCAGCACTCCCTTTGTTATTTTGAACATTGTTAGAGTCAGTTTGTAAGGATCCATCAACGCTTTATTCTGCTGGGGGTTTTTTTTGTCCATTTACTTGTTCCTATAACAATAATTAGTTTTGTCATTCAGCCACAGTAGCACTATTGTCCACCTCCTAATAATGATTTTTGACAGCGGGCACAGAAAAGTAGATAACTGAAGAGTCATTAAAAATTAAAAAACAGTTGACTGGCTGCTGTTTTGGGCCTTGTCGAGTCTCTCTGCTTCTTTGACGTAGTCGTAACTCAGCAATACCTGTGGCTGTTGTTAAGTGTTGTTGAACAGGCGGTGGTGTGCCAATGAGAAAAGCTGAAAAGGCTCAGGTGTTTACGAGACATGGCTGCTCCCAACATGAAGCGACAGAGGGACTCTGGAAATAATACTGTATGTGTGTCAGTATAACATTGTAATTCTAAATTCACACTGTCACACAATAAGTTTGCTTGGGATTCTAATTTGAAAAGTGGGATTCATCTCTTTCCCCATGCAGCTTGATTTTCTGCTTCTTCCTCTCCGGTTCATCCTTTCTCCTCTCACTCTCTCCAGCCCTCTTCTCCACCCACACACACCAGTATCAACATCAGCATCACTCTAGATGACTATTGGGAAACCTGAACTATCTTGTGCAACCGTGGTTTATTTTTTCCAGCTGCATTACTGGGGATCACAGTTTTCACTGGATGGCATCTGCATGTCATTACCACAACAGGGTCCTGAACTCTTTCTGTGTTTCCAACAGCAAATACAGATATTTTCAAAAAAAATATCAGCAAACAACTCAATTTGACACTAACACTTTTCTATTTTATCATGTTTGACAGCTATTTAAGAAAGATTTTATTGTTGTGTGTCAATTGAAAGTTCAGCAGCAATTATGTGGTTCTTATAGTTGACAGTGCTTCTCCATTAGTTATCTCTTTTGCCAATATTAAGTGTTTTTTGATAGTGAAGAAGAAATAGAGACAGCAAGAGCAAGGAAGGTCAGTAGCACATTTTTATTGGACCAAATTAATATGGAACAACCCCCCAAAAAAATATTAGCCTCAGAGGGCAGTTAGTTACTCGGCACTTCCATCCGTTTGCAGGATAAAAAGAAAGCATATGAGAAACAGAAAGAAACAGAGGTACAAGGGAGGTTGTGTTTGTTATTTGATAAAGCCTCCCTTATAACCTCAGCATGTTGTGCAGTAGCGCTGGCTCTCCTTCAACTCTGCGGCGTGCCACTTCAAATTAGTCGCTTGTGGAGAGGGTCTGCCCCATCTTTGCAAAATGCATTAGTACACCACTCAGAGCCTCATACAGCCTAGGGTTAAACACAAATTATATCATTTCTGTCATCCAATCAAATCAGAGCGACCTCTTGACCTGCGAGATGAGTCAAATGCATAATGAAATATGACATGACACAAAAGCTCTGATTCTAATCTGTTCTGACACGCGATCAGATGAGGATGACCTCCTGACCTTGACTGACAAGTGAGACGGGCACTTGGAACAGGATATATGAAGGAAGAAAAAGGGAAACTTAAAAGGAAAGGGGAGAAACACGTGCAATTAGAAAGGCTGGTTTGAGTCAGTGGTAGGTTAGTTAGTAATCAGCTCAGGGTCTGGGGTGAATAGGGCCATCTGCATCTTTTGACTTTAGACAGTTGGTGCTCACCTTAATTATTCTCTCCATATTTTCCTTTCTTCCCATTTGTTTCTCCGTGGGGTTTATGTCTTTGAAAGGGTTTATTTCCTCTCTCCTCACCCTCCTGTGCCACTCATTCACTGAACACATCCCAAGTACAGCATCTCAGTCCCCAGAGTTCCTGTTATGATTTCTGAACAGTAAAATACTGACAGATAAATAAAGCAGCTGGGCTGTTTTAGAGGGAGATGAGATGACAGAGGGATGGATAGGAAGGGGGCTGATCGGGGTCTAAGGAACGTGGAATAGGGCCAGAACTATTGGGGCTTCACAAGGGACATAGCTGAATGGGCAAGCCAAGAGAGGAAGAGGAAAGTGAAGGTGTAGGGTGGCTGTAACTGGATCTCTTGCCCATTTCCATTCCCACTCTTGTAAGATATAGTAGCAGAGGAACAGCTATGGCTTTAATTAAGCCTGAGTTGAAGGAAAGAGATGGATAGATTAAAGAAGACGCTAAGAGAAACAAGAAAGGGTATCAACAACAGCAAGCCAAGAGTTCACAGCTCTTAGATTATGTGTTTGAAAATAACTGATCTCTGTTGTCAGACAAGCATTATTTGCCTTTGCTGTTTAAAACAAGAGCTTTGTGTACACTAGTAAACAGGATCATTTTTGAATATACAGTATAAGCCTCCTTTTGCAAGAGCAGTGACAGAGGGAATAAAAAAAGTTGATGCTCTTAAATTCATCCCAAAGATAAATCCACTGTTTTCTTCATAAACCGGACTGCATGGAGTGAGAGATAACAAGGCCTGACTTGGCTTGCAGAGTGCTGCACGGTGAATTTTGGGAAGGTGTCAGAACGAAGAGTGCCAGAGGTGATGGAAGCGGTGATGTATGGGTATTTCAAGCATAAATCACTGCTTTGACAAAGCTCTTCAATAAGCAGATAAGTCCATATTAGCGGCGAGACAGATATGTCATCGTCTGTCACTGAGCTGTCGGTCCCACCCTCTTTGCGAAACAGACGTTGACTTGGGAGGACACCGGACTCTTTCGTCCATGTGGAACGCAAGGATCCGGTCTGAAAACACACTTACTGTGTCACTTGATGTCATGCTAGTGGAGATATTCCCAGTCTGTGGCCCACCTGTCAAAATAATGTTTGCGTCATGAAATTCCTTTGATTTCAAGACGAAGCTAAAAAAAAGCAAATATTGTGAATACAGCTGAAAATAATGTTTAATGTCATTATTATCTTGTCATTATGTGTCAGATTTAAAATGCTAAAAAAAAAAGAATATTTAGAGTTGTCACTGAAAGAGGACAATTAGTTAGTTATCAAAATAAACAGTAGTTTATTATCTGTCAGTTGCTGCTTAATAGCCTGATAATTTTATGCCAGAGCAACATTATGCCAGGAGGTCCAACATTATGCTATGTAATGTTGAAAAAGGTAAGTAGCTTTTAACCAAACATATGAATTGCAATTGACAGATGAGAATTTTAAAATGGATGTGCAATTTAATATTAAATGGGCAATGTCCCAAATCCTGATTTCTACAGGCATCATAACAATAATCTAATAAGTAGAAGAATATAGAGATAATGAGCCATTAGCCACAGTCAATATCATCTCCAGAAGGCCTTGAATACTCAGGCAGTGTTACAGAGGGAGGGAGAGATCTGTGCCAAATAAAAGACAAGCTGGAAAGCTCCCCAATCAATGTTATTTTCTCTCTCAGTCCCAGACCAACTGTCTATTCATCTGTTTCTTTCAAATGAAAGGTGTGCTGGTATGTAACACTTACAGTCGAGAGATCTGTCTCTTAATTAAAATGTTACAGATTGCATTCGCTCGCACTGAAGACAACATACTGTGTATTGGAAATAATGTTCCCTATAGTGTATCGCATTGATCAGATGAGGAAAATAAAGCATGGTGAAAAACAGAGTGTTGAAAATAGAATCTGCTGCTTTTTGAAGGAGAACAGCCCCGACTATTGAAAGTAAACCAATGATGAGTACCTCAGAGGAAAAAAGGGAAAAAAAACAGGGGCTGCATGTTTGAAAAGCTACTTCCATACCAGGACACATGCTGGTCTATACGATCCATCATATACATTGCCTTGGTTTGGATTTTACTTTCAAAGAAGAAAAGAGTATACATTAGCCACAGTGTACATGTGGCTCTGTACATGCAATCTCATTCTGAATAGAGGCATATGAATAATTTATCTTGCCACAATCCAACTGGGAATGTCCTTGGTATTTACATTTTATCATCAAGGGCACTGGATGAGCCTTCATAGCAATCCAACACATGACACATCTTCTGTCCTTGTCCCTCTGCACAATCAAAGGCAATAAATGTGACCAGAAAAGTGTTTCTGTAGCTTGGATGTAGATTAATTTACTGAGAAAACAAAAGATTGATAAACACGCTACATGATGACTAAGCATGGTGGTCTTTAGATTACATAGCGGTCTACTACAGTCAGAGTGAAGCACATAGTGGCTCAGAGGGACTCGCACAGGGACTCACTTCACACAATAGCTCCAATGTTTACAACAGACAATTTAGTTTCCTTCCAACAATTATGAGGGAAATTGAATCTCAGGAAATGTTCGTTTTCTTGTCCATTAGACCAAACAATAACACTATCCCCAAAGGTTTACAAAAACATCTGTCTTCAAAGGACAGTCCAGAAAATTAATATCAACTTGCTTGCAGGCTATGTCAGGACAAAGTAAATCAAATTGAGGCAATCGTTTACTAAATGTTACGCCAAATGAAAAGAAAGAGAGAAAAAAGAAAGAGGATGAATTCTAAGTGTGTCTCTATACTCTTGATTCAACAGTGAAAACCTCCTGTTTTTGCCATTACGCTTAAGATATGTGCTTTAGACTCTTCTTATTGACATTCTTATTGTTGCAAAATTTAATTTATCTCATGTGGCTTTGCGCTCGTTGCTGCACGTGGGATTTAAATAGAAAAACTGTCTTGGGTTTTTTCATTCCAAGGATGTAAAATGCTTATTCATACTACTTTATCTGTAATTGATGTGCTCAAAAATTACAAAATAGGCCATTGCACTTACCTTGATACTAAAACAGGGTTGAGAGAAAAACAAGAAAAAAAGCGCCCCGTATCCTTTCTTCTTCCTTCCATCTCCACATGCCCCTTATTTTCTAAAAGTATCTGTTTGAGAGATAAATGACCGCTCTGCTGCCGAGGATGACAGCCTACACAAAGATGATATTGAATTGATTTCAGAAATGTTGCAGAACTGACTGTTTGATGTATACTGCTAGACATGAATCATAAAAATTCTATTAAAAAACCCTTGAATGGCTGACACCAGAATATTATTTGTGATGATTAATTTGACTCAGTCATTACAATGGGAGTCAAGTTGGATCGTCTCAGACAAAATTGCTTTTCATTCCCCGTTGAATTTCCCTGCTATTTTTCTTTTCTTCTTGCTCTGTGCAGAACCCTGATCTGATTGGACTTACTGTGTTAGAGAGACAGCACGCGAATAGAGACTGTTGGTCTGCTATATTACTGATCGCTGAGCATTGTTTTGTTTTTTTGTTCCAAAATGAGTCGTTTAACATTTGAAGGAAAATTATACCTAATGTAGTAAAATGACAGATCAGAAGAGCCTTTGTGGAATTTCTAGCTTGACAAAATAAAATAACACAATAAAGTTAATGCTTGTAATCATAATGTTTAGCATATGCAAGTACACACACACACACATATATATATTCTTTTCATGTAACTTCTGGAAAAAATGTCCTTCTGTTTGTTGGAAATGAATGCAATCTACTCAAAAACAGAATTTTTTTCTTTAGTTCCCTGTTTGGGAACCATTAGATTTATTTGTAAATTTTGCAATAGTATGATTTTCTCTAATATGTGAGTAGAGAATTGTAGTTGACTTGCCCATAACCTGTAGTTGCAGAGACACGTATGTCCAACCTTGCATAGAGCAATTTATCTTGCAACGCACCTGCTTTGTGACATTAATGATTTAGCTGCGAGTTTACATTTATGGAAGTGTTTGCTGGGCGGGGCATTCACCACTCCTGACAGCTCAAGTAGCCATTTCCACTTTGCATTGTCTACTGTAGAAAAACTATAAAACACTGTATATTTCTACATTTGCAGCCTGTGTGTAATAGTCACAGGAATTTAAATTGGATTGATTTTCAGTTTCTGCTTAATGAAAACAGTGTATTTCACTTTATTTCTTTTTCTGTCTGTCCCACCACAGAGCTACACAGGTCAGACAGGTGGCAGTGGGGGAGGAGGAGGAGGTGGCGGCACTTCAAGTGGAAATGGAGCCGGGGACGAAGACTATGAGATCCCACCTATCACTCCACCTAACCACCCCGAACCTCCTCTTCTTCACCTGATGGAGCACGAGTCTACAGGCTACCTCGGTCACTCGTTGTCACACAATGGGCTCATCAACCCGTATTCCTACCCAGAGCTGCCCACACTTATGATGTCGAACATGCTGGGACAGGACAGCCACCTCGTATCCAGCCAAATGCCCTCGGTGAGTAGCGCACATTTAATCAGAGTAAGAAAAATATTTAATACTTGGGAGTGATGAGTGTTGGTCTTAATGTTAAACTTAACTTGTTCTGGCTCATGCCTAAAAGAAGAAATGCAAATTATGAAGCAAGCAATGTCAACACATAGGATGACATGATGATGGAGCAAACTTTTTTTGTAATTTTAAAGCATTTTGTGTATTTTAAGCATGAAAAATAATTTCAATATCTTAGCCTTGTACCAAGGGAAAATGTCGTTTTCAAGGCACAGTAAATGGGGCTAAGTAGGGAACTGAATGATTGTTCAGCAGTTGCCATGTCAGCTCTAATGCATGGAGAAAAGGATTGTGGGTAAATCCATCAGCATCATATCTGCCTCGACAGCAGGCATCGGTCAATCTGTCAGGCCTTCAAACATGAATACGTGCTGATTACTCCCTCAGCTCCACACAGAACTGCTCCTCTACAAATTAGCATCTCCAAACCATAATTGCATTCATGAGAACTGTTGGAAATAGAGCAGGTTACTATCACAACAAATGAGCTCTGCAAAGCTTATGCATCAAACATATGAGTAGACTGCATTAAGCAAATAATCTGTTTAGCAGTTTAGCAGTATACCATGCACAGTGCCCTAAATGTGTAATATAGCTTGAATTTGAAACTTTGAAGTTCAAATTAATGTATATATTAATAAAGATAAAAATGTCCCGTATATATGGAAAAGATGGCTGATGTTTTGATTGTAGGTCCCAAAGAAAGAACAGAAATGGTTAATAGTGTTAACGTACGATTTTTTTGTGTGACAGACGATGACTGGAAAGCCAGTAACTTTAAACATTCATAGCTTTATTGATACTGACTTGTATTATAAAACAATGCAGAAATAGTAACGCATACAGCTGTGCTGTTCTAGAAAAGGAGATGTTTTCTTCTTGTTCATTCACGGTATCATCAAGTACAAACATCAGCAGTGTGTTTTGTCTCTGGCCATGTCTCAGTATCTTTTAGTTATTCTACACAATAAAGATATATGTTATACATATGAATATCAAGGTCAGGCATATTGTGTAACGTTCGTGATAAACAGAAGACAAGCAGCAATCAAAATATTTCCCAGTAAAGATCTAAACATTCTTTGCATTATATATACTTTAATGCTGGAATACTCCCACAAGGTATTGGATTCATATGTCATTTATCTTCATATTCATTTCACATTTTGGTCATGACCTTTACTGCGGAGACATTGGTTGATTGGCCAGTCTTTCCCTCTGCAGTCAGGATATTTGTTACTGCTACAGAGGGCCACACTCTGTGGTTTTAATAGATTGAATACAGCAGGCTGGGTGATAAAAATGCATGAGATTTTAAATGTTCAACTCACACATGATGAACTTGTGTTTAAAGCACATGTAATGCAGCTCCTGGTAACCGCTAGGGAATGTGATAGCACTGGTAGATAAAATGATGCTTTTGGTTTTGAAAACAGAGATGAGAATTTTTTTTCAGCACATTTTGTAAATGTTCTATGTTGCATGAATTTAATTCAAATTTTGTGTGCTTTAACACATAAGCACACTAATCAGGAAACAGGTTAAGAGATATTACACCACAGTTAAAATGATCTGTGATCTTTTGCATTTTGCAAGTAAACTCCCAAATCTTGCTACTTCTGACTTTTTATAAAAGAGCTCTTGAATACATTTGGGGATCTTTTCAGAGCTCTGCTTCAACTTCACTTCAAAAAAGCAGCATATAAAGTGAACTCTGAATTTTTTTAATCAAATAGTCAGGCTGGCAAAACTACCAAACCGTAGCAGAGGTTCATTTGTGCTGAGAACGGAGTGTCTATTAAATTGGTGCCTCACCTTGACACAGTCTGTTGAGCAGAGTAATTAAGCAAACTCTGCAGTTCAAACATGAGTTGCTATCATTATGAATATCTCACTTGACATGGGTAGATAAATAATACAGGTTCATTCGAATTTTAATCTATTTTTGGTAGCTAAAAAACACAATGTACAGTGCAGCTGTGTCTGCTCGCATTGAACAACGTGTGTGTGTCCAAGTGTGTCTGTGCGTTTTTGTGTCTTTACTATAAACAATATATCTGCTGTTGAAATGGATCCACTACATCTGGAGGTCAGGCCTTATATTCAATCTTGAGCACATTGAAAAAAAAATCCATTAGGGTTCATCTTTCCTGCATCAGCCATTCTATTGTGGTGCTGCAGTGAGATCTGTTTTCATCAGGCAGATTCAATACGTGAGCTGGGCAATGAAAAGAGTGCAATAGAGTTGAATGAAGAAAGGAGGGGTGAGGATAGAGTGAGAGAGAGAGAGATGGAGAGAGGGAGAAAGAGAGAGCAGGGCATTGTGGGGAGGAACGCTAGAAGAAAAAAGTAACTCTTATTCAAAATGAGCGTATACGTCCAGTTTTTGTACCTCCTGGATTTCATTATTAGATATTTTAAAGATAATTCAGTTGAGTGAAATGGGGTTATTCTGTCTCAACAAAAGGCTGAGAGCCTCTGGTTTTTAAATTTGTGCCTGTGTGATTCAAGTATGAGGACATTTGAAAGTACTCCAATGCAGGTGCAACAATATAAACATGAAATAAATAGGGCAATTATATAACAAAAAGGATTTAGACTCAAGCAGCATCGCAGCAACAGATGATCATAGCTGTTGAAGAGAACAGAGAGGGTGTGTTTTGTTTGTTGTGAAAGGGTGAACTGCGGGGCTAAAGAGTGTTTAAATCAGGCAGATTTAACTGTGGCCATGGATCTTAAAAATTTATAAAACATGATTGATTGCACATATGCCAAAGCATGAATAATACAGAACAAGACTGAAGGTTTATTGCATTTTCTTTATTGACAATAAATTGCATTAAAATACACAAATTAAGGGTGTGTGTATCTAACGCTTGGTGCTTTTGGGATTTCATTTTTCTTTCCTCCTGTTAAAGATGTAAATCTTTGAAAATATGTAACAAACGTCAAGCTTAATTTATTTGGAAAGTACATTTATGAAACAGCTGGGCACTGTAGTCTTTAGTAAATATCAAAACATGACAAAATAGTTGATTTAGAGGTTAATTTGTTGGACAAGCAGCCAGTTAATACGCATTTGCCTGCTAGAGATTACTTGTGATTACTTTAAAAAAAAAACTTTCTCAGTTATTCCCATTATTTTTATTAATTTATTCATTTTAGCATTTTTGGCTGGCTTGGTGGAAGCGTGTTACGTTTTGGGGCCCAGAACTGACCATAAATGGATGAGACCAGTGAGTACTAAGCTATCAGCTAACATTAGCAAGGTAGTTATTAAGCTAGCTCTAGCATGCAGACCAGAGCTAGGTGGTCTGTGTGCAAACATTAAAACATTCAAATGAGCACAGATTCTTGGATGGGCTGTATGGGCAGTGTTCAAAGCTAGCTGTCAATCAGGGCGGACACACCCCGACTTTTGATCTATGTCAGTATCCAAAGAAATAAGGTATAAAGCAACTTTCTTTTTTTTAATTTAACAGGCTGTAAACATGGTTTTAAATGCAGTTAAGTGGTCATTAGAGGAACTTAAATCTTTGTCAGTTCAGAGTTTTTCCATCTCCAGAGGTTAAAAGACTGCAAATACAAAGAATATGTTAGTGTGCTCATAACCTTAGAGTTTGCCTATGCAGACAGCATTTAGTTGATTGATCACTCACTTCTAATCTCTGTAGTAATTTGATAAAAGTAACAAGGGTATTTATTCATTTTCTCCACTTTGCTGCCTCTCAAAACCCTCTAAAGCAAAACTGATTGCACTTTCCTGATTTTGTAAGGAGGCCATTTTCAATTCAGATTTTTTTCTTTTTCTTTCCTTTCTCTTTTGGATGATGGTTATTGTGTCTGAAGCTCCTCCTGGTCAAACCTGATATCTTTCAAAGAGCTCTTTTCTCAATGTTTTGATGCACTTGGCAGCCCCCCCATTCCCTCCCAGCCCCCCACCTCACCACTTTCCCTCGTTCTCTCTCCCCTCTCTCCCTGTCTCTGGTGCTCTCTCTGTTAATGCCCCCACTGCCATAGCATCTACAAGTTCCAAAACACATTAGACATTTAATAGCCTTGCTCAGGTTGCATTGATTCTATCAATACAGCCCAGAATGATACACATCTCTGTTGCTGCTGATTTCTGGCCTCATTGTTTTCTGTTACATCTCTCTTTACACTAAACTATACATATATTTTATATCCACCTTTTGCCTGTGCTGTGACCACTGCATCTGCAATATGTTTAAACAGGACAGCTTCATATTCAATTATGATATATTTATAATGGTCCCCAGTTGCCAGCAACTGGAATAAATTATCCTTTTTTTCATGTTCCTCAATTGTGCATGCAGTATTAGCCATCATCAAACTGGCTCAAGTGTGATGTTTTGAATATGTAACAGATGATGAATGTATAATCAGCCAGGAGATGTTATGCATAACAGCTAAGTATTAGCTGAGAGATCTATATGCACGAGCAGCCTTAGTTTCATCAAACATCCAGGTATTATCTCCCCCCCTTTTTTTTCTTTTCTCAGAATACACAATGTGAATCTGCTTGAATGAGGGTCAGTTTGTTTGTAATGAGGGCTGTGGCACTCTAAAGATCTGCCTGCTACATTCATATTCAAATTCCATCCTCTAATTTCTTTTGTTACAAAATTTCAATGTAAGATTTTCCTCACAAGCTCTTTATCTTCATTTGTTGAGGTTAATTATCAAGTATTAATCCCATCTTGATTGTCACGTTAAGTTGGTTGGAAGCTTGCTCTTTTTCTTTCTTTATTTTTTCTTACGAGGTATTAAGTGCTCCTGGCAGGTGCTCGCGCTCCAAGCCTGCGTGAAAGAAATATGAGCTGCAATGTCAACTGAACTTGTCACAGACAAGCTGGGATGAATTAATGATAAGAGAGCAGAGGTGTGTTTTAATGTTTTCTCTCTCTGATGGAGGGTCTCAGCAAACGTATTATCGCATACTGTACACCTGCTGGTTTTTGTATAAACATGAAACAGAAAAAAAGTGGATTAGAGATATGGCGATGCATTTATAGAGAAAATCACGGTCCGCATTTTAAGTTTAAAGAATAAAAACTATATCAACCAGCCTTCTGAGAAAGATTATAGTTAAATGTGTTTACACTTTTTCCATATGGACTTTAAAATTGTCTCGTGTGTTTTTTTTCCGACGTGCCTTTAAAGACTTTCGGCTCTCTGGGGCTTTGCTCGATTCTATACTTTTTATTCAGATGAAGAAAACCTATTTCTCCTTTGAAAGACCTTCATTTTAAGTCATTTTTTAAAGGGATTAGAGCGTCTGCAGAAAATGATGGAACGTCTGTCGCTTTTCACCACAGTTCAACAAGCTCAGTGATAGAATGGGACTTGTATTAGTTATTCCAATGTTGATTCAGGCACAGATGATTTTGAATGATCAATGCCACGAGTGGAACAAAAATCACTTGCTTGTTTGATGGCCCCTTGAAGTCTACAGGAAAAGGGAGGGCTGTTCTTTCAACTGCTCCCCCCCCCACACACACACTTTTTTGTGATTATTTATTTTCAAATTGTCCCTTAGGCTAATGTTCCATTTTGGCATTTCACACCTCCCTCTCCCATAAATGAACCATCACAGCCATAAATCACTGGACAAACAGAGACTTGTGCAAACCCTGAAAGGTTCAAAGATTTATGTAACACATTCATGTTTTCCACTTCCTCATTTTAGTACTCCACGGGTAAAGCCTAGCTAATAAAAGGTCCTATTAATATTTCCTGTTGCTTAGCAACGGCAGGCAGCAAGTAATAGCATTCTGTGGAAAAATAGATGACCGATAAGGAAAAATTCAATTCTTTTCTCATCTCTTGGGAGAAAGTGCCTTATTTCTCTGGCAATGTGATATGAAACTGTAGTTGTATATTAAGAAATATCCTAAAAGAAATATAGGTTATTTTCCAATTTCACCGTTTTAGAGGGATTTTTGTTGCAGCCCAGAATGGCAGCTCATCTTTTTTCTCTACCCCGATGATGTCAATTAACCTGCCAGATTAAGCTAAGAGGAGGATAAGATTTGACTTAATTTCTGTCTTTTTAATGAAAAATTCTAAAGGGATGGTGTCAAGTAACACAGTCACTGGACTTTAAAAAGATCAAATTGCATTTCATTTATATTGCATATGTAATTTAAACTTGTATTGCACGAACACAGACCAGCTTCTGTTAAGTGCCATGTAAAACCCGTTCTAATAATACTTATCACCCTGATCACAGGTAACAGAAGAAGATCGTTGCAGTGGCAATTTTCAATTTAGATAATTCATCACATCATATTTCAAAAACATCAGAGTGAAATATGTGTTATCGCACACATGTTGTTGTCATTGTCCTCCTCTTATAGATTTGATAAACCACAGCGTTCAAGCAAAGAACAGAAGCTAAAGAAACAAACGCAGATTCAGCTGCAGCACATATCTAGTGTTATGAAGCAGATCCAAAGATAAGGGATTTCATATTACACTTAGCCACGCGCCCCTGCTGAGATTTATCATGCCATGAAATCATGCCCATATTGCACTATGCCCTATCTCAACAATCCATCAGCCCATTCTGCTTTCACCACCAGGAATATTCAGCTGTGGCGGCAGTGGAGAACTATCCCATGTCATCTCATGCTCGGACGCCTCCTCTGCTGTGTCACTGGCCACTAGTTCAACGCAATACTGCCACTCTTTCTGTTAATGTCTATAAGTGTGGCTTCATTCACAGTGATTACAGTGCTGTAGCAAGCTAGTTGCTCTTGTGTTTGCCTTCCTTTCTAATACCAGACATGTATTCTGAGCTGTTCTTAAGCAAGAGACACCTTCCTCCTATTGTGCAATCACTATAAAAAAAGAAGTTTTGTAATCTGTTGCCATAATGTTTAAAACTTGAGGATGAGGTGAAGATCAGACATGTGTGAAAGTCTCTGGGCAAGAGGATTTTGCACACATCTATAACCTTGGCCTGACCTAGACTTGCATGATGCGCACAGCACAATATTTTTCTTTAAGAATTGCATGGTTTTTGTTGTTTCTGTGTTCATTATTTCTGCATGCTGAATTTTTTTGTTGTGCAAGTATGGGCGCACCCACACACATGCACACAAAGTGCATTTGACACGGCAGTCAGGAGTCTCATTAGTGGGAGCAGAGGAGCCTTGCCTTCTGCTGTCAAGAGTGTGTGTCCCTACCGCTCCTCACAACCATCTCCTGCATGTCATGTCAGGCAAGGCTCTGATTCTCTGACGCCGTGCTTTGTGAGGTGAGCTCAGAGACACGCCCGGGCTGAGAGAGAGCTAGGAAAGGAGAAAAAGGGACTGTGAGAAAGAACAAGAGAGACAGAATATTTAAAGAAAAAAGAAAAAACATAAGGAACTAGAAAGAGAACTGGAGGGGAGGAAAGAGGCAGAGACGCAGAGAGAAAAAGAGGAGAGAAAGAAGCAAAGGAGGTTCTAACATTAGCAGTAATGAGGAACATGGAGGCTGGTGCCGAGGGGGACATCATGACATTACTATCTGCAAATCAACCACTGCCTTTTTGCTGCTACTGATTCACCCTGAGAGATGTTCACGGTGCTACTGTACTTTTCAAAGCAACAGTCAGCCACCAGTGAAAATGCTTCAAGGTGAACTTTAATTACATCATTATTATTAATATCCTTGTTTACTTTTTTATTACTTTAATTCTCATTTTTGTGCGTTTAAAAGTCCTTCCTGCATTTTATGTGTTGGTATAGACTGTTTTTGGCTTTGGGATTTATAGTGGCAAATTCCTTTTCAACACTGCGGCTACTTTAGGCATTCTTTGAGTAAACTGCTTTTTCTCTCTCATAAAGTACGTGCTAAAACTCGTAATTATTCCCTTATACTGCTGGTTTGTGAGGTATTGCTGTTTTTCTGCCAGATTAATTACAGGATCACAGTTCAGCACGGGAGGTGCAAGAGCAAGTGTTTGATATTTTTCCTTTTGACTAGCATGTAATTGGAACGATTGAAAGTGACCTTAAAGTGTCTTGTTTTGGCAACACGGTGCCGTTGCCAAGCTAATAAATAAAATGAGGTTTTAATAGTGTGTTAGTAAATACAGTTGGCTGGTACTGTACCTGAAACAGGGCATCACACATTACATTAAATCAAAGCCACGTTGCCTTATGGCGTAATATAGATAATAAAATGTAGTCTTGACAACTTTCAAAACAATTTCTTACAACAACACTGATTCCCCTTCTAAAACATCCTGGCATCTATTGCCCATCATGCCTCTGTACTTAGCATCTGTCTGGTGTCACAAGACGGCAGATACAGCATTTTGCCTCTGCCTTTATAGTTAAGTAGAGTATGATTCATGAATCCACTCTCTTCTTCTCAGCTTGTGTAAATGACCCTCTTGGGTATATATAAGCTTGATAAACCAAAGACATGGATGAAGGGAGAGAGACAGAGGGATGGAGTGAGGAGGAGGTGGGAGGGGCGGGAGGCTCGACGGCTCTTTGAGGAACAGAGTTGTTAGCACTTTGCCCTCGGGGTGAATGAGAAGTAGCTTTGAGGGCTGAGAGACCCAGGGTTGGCTCCCCCACCTAAAGGCGTGTTTACCACCTTGTTGCGCGGCGGCTGTGCTTTTGAAGGATCATTCTTGAACGCGCCTCTAATTAAAGCTGTCATGGCTGGGTGCCTGCAGGGATAATGTTCTATTATTATAGTCATTTGTTTCAATTAAACGCTGGCTGATTTTACAATAGCAGCCGTGAACCTGTGTGAGTGAGCCATCACTCTAAACAAGATGGCTCCAGTCAAGCAGGGAGTGAGGAAAGACAAGTCTCGGGACTCACACGGGCATCGATCAGTGAATATCGAAACAGGGCGGGGCGGGAGTGAGAAAGAATTTGAAACCTAAATTGGACAGATATCGTGTAGCATTGAGAAAACAAAATGCCCCATCGTTTAATTAACTTTTGGTTTTCATTTACAATTTGAAGCTAGTCAACTAAAAGTGAATTGACTCCAGCTCTACACAAAGTACTTAATTAAAAACTGACAGATTTATTTTAGATGGCGCTAACAAGTTAAAACATGACAATTTATTGATCCTATAGCATCCACAGATGGGTTTATTATGAAGCTACAGTAATAAAGCCTGCATAGCAATCAACAAGCTTATTTAAATGATGAAACAGATGCCACTCTGGTATAATCATCAAAAGGACAGAGCAAGGTTAGCTGTTTTACTCGCCTCTGGTGCGCATCTCTCCTCTTTCTCCTTGTAGCTGTGTATAGGACTCTCTTCTCCCCTTCTCTCATCTCTGTGCTGGTGGTCAAATCCCCTTAGCTAAATCAAATGGTGCAGGCAATTGGAGCAGCCGTGAAACCATTTCAAAGGTAAGGTCAGCAGGAGCAGGGGAACAATGGCTTTGTGATATTCCATCTCGCACACAATGTGCTACACATAATTGGAAAGCCTTTGTTATTTGACTCCCATTTGACTATGATGTACAAGATGTGAATACAAACACGACAGGCGTAACGATGGCAGAGGAACACGTTCACACAGAGTTTCCTGGCTTTACATCACAGTTTAGGTCTGCCTGGCTGCTCATCACCAAAAAGTAATACCTAACTGTCCCCTCGCTAACTTTGCTAACTTTGATTTTACTACTTAGGTCGTGTGGCTTTTTTCTCTTATAGTTTCTGTACTTTTTCTCATGTTTTCTCTTTTTAGCTTTACCGCGGCGTATTTCCTTGGTGTTGTACAGAAAACAGCTACATTTCTGAAGGTTAAGCACAGATACAGCAATACCCAGCAGAGAGCAGGAATCCAATACTGTAAAAGTATTAAAAAAACATTCAAAATTTTAGATGAGTTATCAGATTTACTCACTCAAAATGATAACATGATTTTTATGTTGTGTCACAGATTATAAAGCCAGTGCTCTTAATGTCAAGACTCCATGGAAAGTCAGTATGTGTTACATGCTAACTGCAAAGAGCACTGACCAACTAAATCCTGTTACTCACTGTGCACTCCCACCTCTTTCTAGCCTCTTGGATGATACCAATAAGAATTAGCATACAGTACCTATGGCAACCAGCAACCTTTGTCAGATTCTTTCATAATATTTATACAGCCGTCTGCCACTAGCTTTATTTAGCTCTAGCTTGATGGCGCTATGTGATAACTTCTTGGTCTTTCTGTCTCACACAGGTGAAAGCCAAACTAAACGCACTCTGAGACAATTTCAAACAGGATGTTGAAATTACAATTAAATTATCACAGTGGGGGTGTCTTGAGTAATGAGTTCAGGATCTGTTATATCTGGTTTTAGTAACTATAAGAAGATAAGTCAGTCTTTCATACTTTGGAATGGGACAATTTCCTCCTTATATAGAACATCTTGTGTTATTATCTTCACAAAGAGTGGAATAGTTTTGGTGTTTCTGTGCTTCCTGATGACTTGCTGCTTCATTAGCTCGAACGGAACATGCAGCTTTAATGAAAATGGGGTTCATGAAATATGAGAGCAAACATAAATAAATACCCATTAAATAAACAAATAGCAAGTAGAGTCAGTGTTTTGGTGTTTTTTGCATTTTTTTATTTTTTTTGTTTGTTGGTTTGTTCTTATCTATAGTAACGGAAGAAACATTGCAACTAACTTTACTATCCCTAGTAATCAATGCATGCGTGTCTGTAAATCCTGCTTATTTATTTATCTATTGTCTCTACTGTTGTGGGGCTGGCCAAATATTCACGACACTGTGGCGTCTTCCCCCTGTGAACTCCGCTGCTCTGCATGTCTCCTTCTTGTTTACATTAAACATGGTGTGACTCAGATTAAAGGGTGACAATTTTGCCTGGAGGCTGTTGCTATGGAAATGCATCTGCTATAGCTATGATAGGCCATTCATGTTTGATTAATTGGTTTTTCAGTGCTTCTTGGTTTGTGAGGACCCTTAAAGAGCAAGTCCATGGAAAATGGAAAATTAATGGATTTCTGTTTCCTTCGTTTTACTCCATTTTCCTTCCTCCCTCCTTTTTTTGTCTGACTACTTATTTTGCTGGAGCTATTTCCTCATGTTTTAAGAAGTGTAGTGATGGTGTTTTGAATTATGATTGGAAGTTGGAGATTGTCATGGATGGGGGAGGTTTGAGCTTGGTTATTTGAAATGCAAAACGAATGTCTTTGTTCACTGCTGGCTTTTGTGAGCAGCTGCTGAGGCAAACACAGAATCTAATGTCGTGTGAATATTACGAGTTTTCAAAGCAGGCCAGAGCTGCTCACAACATTACTTTGTTGTGCATTTTTATTCTACCAATCTACTGGGACCAATTATGATTAGAGTGCTGAGCCTTCATCTCTGAACCTCTACTCGTGTTTATCAAGACCTCATATGCTCGAGCCCTTTAAATTTGATCTTTTTAGCACTGCACTAATGTGTAATGTATTATTTAACTCATAAATGTTTAAAAGAGCTAACAAATGCTAGTTCATCACTTTCTGATCTGTAAATTCCCAAACATTCCCATTTATGCCAGCATTAAAAGCATCCTTTGGTCTGTGTTCATGTTCTGTTCTGATGAATCTTGAAATAAAGCTTTTGATGTCGTTGCTGTTGATGATCTTATTAGATGGCTGAGAACAGAACTTTATGAGCCTGATTCTCTAACCACTAAAGTATATTTTCCTGGGACATTCCCAGCAGTTTACAACTGTTTTTTCTGCTTGTGCTTATAGAAGTGTTGGCAATACATTTTCTTTTCCTTTTTACAACACAATGACCATAACATCTCAGTTCATTCATACCACTGACTCGGTGATTGCTTGACCAGTTGCTGAGACATCTGGCTTTTCAAATACTAAGAAAAAAAAATTCAGAAGCAGTAAATGAGGAAATCTTAACCTCAATACTACACAGGCTACTGTGTCCAAGGGGCCTGCACTCGGTGCCGGTAGCAGTCAATAGGAACCATAAATTGTACTTTCAGCTGTAATAGAGGGACCTATTGAAATCTGATTTCACTGATAAGCCTGTGTGTTATATGGATGAATGGTTAAACAGTGCAAAATTGCTTTGGGATACAGTTCACTGAGTGGCTTTTACATGCAAAAAGCTTGGATGCAGTTAAAAAAAGGTGCTAACTTGTAAAGTTGATTTTCTCCTTATTAAATTATAACATGCACTCTGTGTTTTGGCCAGCTGAGTAGCAGAACATACTACAGACATATAATCACTAACACACACACTTATTTGGAGTCTCTACCTTTGTGTGTCTGACACAGGTAGTGTGCAGCTGATTTTAGAGCAGTGTTGCTGATTTTGTTTGCTGTGGCTGTAAACAACATTAAACCCCATAAAAATGTGGAGCTCAAAAGATGCTCAACACTCTGTAAGTCTCACAGGCGAACTACAGGGTTTGCTGGCATTCTTTGTAGCTTTATAACTGTGATCAATTTATTGATTTAAAATTTTTAATTATGGCTGGATGGATGGATCAGTGGATGGATGGATTATGGCTGCTTTGAGCTCTCAGTCTTTCTTAAAGTATACATTTTGCTTAATTTCTGCTTTCTCACCAAACATCAGGCTCCCTCCCAGCAATCATGTATTCAAAGTATTTTCTGGTTCTGCTAACTGTCAAAAATGTCAGGAAACAATAACCCAAAAATTTCCAGGCTTCAGATCAGTCAGGGATGTCAAAGACAGTACATTTTAGTTTTTCGTATCGGAGTAGTTAACAGTAGAAGTCGCTAGCATTTAGAGAACAAGCATGCCCTTTGATTTAATCTTGCATTTAGTTGTTTTGATTAGTTTTAGTTTAGATATTTCACTTATTATGCATCTAATTTTCAGTTCAGACCCTCCACAAACCTCAGTGTTGAAGTCAATTTCAGATCAAGTAATCTGGCTAAAAAGCTGCAATTTTGTGAGACAGTGAAGAAAGAAAACCTCTCAGCCTGAGATTATCTGTGAGACCTCTTTTTTCTTCCAAAAGACAACTCCCTCTAGCAATCCCAACATTTTGCGCATAGTTCATTGTATTATATTTATATTTTATCCAACACATACAGTATACACAATTTCTCCAATTAGAACATGTCATCTCCACTTCGAAACATTTGCATATTTGGCTAATTGGCAGTCAGGAGTTTTAAATAGAGAAGATAGTAAAGCTGGTGTTCTTCTCTCACCCCAGATGCAGGAGATGGCTTTGCACCACCACCAACAACAACACCATCACCAGCATCCTGATGGCGCTCATTATGACCCCGCCCGTAACCACACCCTGATAAACAACTCACCTCCGATACTGCCCAACCCCATGAGTGCACTATCCCAGCTAAACCCACAGGTCAGCCGGAGTGCAGTGCCTCATGGTTCCCCCTCACCTCCCGGAAGTAAATCGGCCACACCCTCACCTTCAAGCTCCAATCAGGAAGAGGAGACTGATCCTCATTTGAAGGTACTGGTGTGGCTTCTCTGGCATGTAGTAGTGGCGATAAAGGCTTGGCAGTGCTTGTACCAGGTTGTTAACATGTAATCCGCAGTGTTGTTTAAGAGGAACGCAGGAATAGGCATGCTTGAGCTTGGGTTATTTGGCTGCCTCGAAAACTCGAACATTGCTGGAGTTGGAGCTATGTCTATTTTTTTCCTTTCATGCTTTGAAAAAAGAAACTTTTTGAGATATTTACTTTTAATCTCTTCAAAAAGTTCAAAATCTATGCCCTAATAGCAAAAGGAAATTCTGTTTTCCATGTTACTTTAGTGAATAGCTGTCATTCTAATCTAGGTTTGCTGCTTATTGTTAGACACACAGGAGCTGATATTAAACCCGTTTTAAATTTCTATAATGAATGAAGATGTGAGACATGTTTTAATTGGCGCTTTTTTTCAACAACAACATGATCTGTTGCCAGTCCTCCCCAACTTTGTCACTGCTTTACCATGTTCTCAGTTACAGTCTGGTTCCAAAGCAACCACTCCTTCATTTAAATCACTCATTCATTTAAATAAGAAGAGAAGGATAGTTGTTTACATTCATTTGGTTTATGTAAATCTGTAAAACTGCTTTTATAAATTGCCCACCAACCAATGTCTCTGTGGATTTGCTTCGTTTCTGTCAGGGGAATGTGAATGAGTGTATAATTGAATCTGCCACTTCCACAGTGTTTCAGATTCATCTGTGTATTTAGCTGCCAGCTCACAGTGATACAGTATAACAAGAAGGGGATCCTTTAGTTTAAAAAATATATATTTCCCAGCCTATACATCTCTGCTGTGCTGTGTGAATAAAAATGATTACCATCTCTCCTATCAGTAAGTAATTCCATTTGCTCTCTCCAATTCATTCTGAGACCACATCAAAGCCAGAGCAGATACAGCAGGCGATTTAAAATTCCTTTCACCCCTAGCATGAAAATTCAGAATTTATGACTTGCTGAACAACTGCAAAATAAAGATTTGAAAAGGTTTGATACATTCAAATAACAGATGTTATTTTTGACAAAGTAAGGCAGGGAGAAAAACTGCTGTCAACCAGAGTCTGTGTGTGTAAATTGTTACTGTCGGTGAATCATTGCTGCAATATCCAAACACTGGGTATTGAACACAGAAAAGAAATTAAGGATTTAATGAAGCTTACATGTTTCACCTGGGCACAGCGCTATAAGCATTCATCAGCAATGCAATTATTCATTCCGAGTCGAATTAGTAGACTCACTTTCAGTGTCAATAAGCTGTTTTGTTTTTTTGTTTTGTGCCACTGATGGTCTTCCAGATCACGGGTGAGAAGCGACCGTCTTCGGAGATGATGAAGCCCAAGCCCAAACCCCAAAAAAAGAAGAAGAAGAAGGATCCAAACGAGCCTACAAAGCCTGTGTCGGCCTACGCCTTGTTCTTCAGAGACACTCAGGCAGCCATTAAAGGACAGAATCCCAATGCCACTTTTGGAGACGTATCCAAAATAGTAGCCTCCATGTGGGATGGTCTGGGAGAGGAGCAAAAACAGGTAGGCTTCGTTTAATATTCATGTATATACACTATGAGTTCTGGAAAGAGCTTTTTTTGTTGTTTATCAAACATCTAAAAAAAAATACCTTGCAAAAGTTATAAATTCACTCCATAAAAACTGAAACAGTTTTGACCTTGCGGCAGTTGTGACTACCCGATGGCAAGAGGTTAATATCATTTAAGTAGGAGAAGGAGCTTAAAAATGTAGCTTGCAAATGAAAAGCGTTTAAAGACAAAAGAGAGAAAAAGAAATAAGCTGGGATGCATTACTATCACCTTTTAGGATGATGCCAGCATGGTAAAATTGTGAAAAAAGAAAAAGCATAACAAAGAAAAACAGATGCCTATTTACACATTGAGCAGCTTGCGTCTGCCTACCTAACAATTACAAGTTCAGTATTCACTCACCTTCTAGATCTGCTTTTGGGTTCCAACAATTGTTGATGGACATACTGAGTTTTATTTAGCTGGTGATAATTTTCCTTGGCTTCGCCATTATAATGAGCGACCCGTTTTTTTGAAAGTTGAATAATGCATCAGTAAAAACTTGTAATTCTGATTCTAAAATTAAAGAACTACCTGCCACTCTGAGTGATTGCAGCTTGCATGAGAGTGAAGCAAATAAAAAATTTTATGCTTTTATTTTATAAAGTGAATTTTCTTGCACTCGGACTTGTAAAGATTTTAACCACCAGCAGTGCAGCTATATTTACCTGAACTGAATTGTCAATTTGATTTTATTATAACCCAACCTGTGCATATGAAACTGCATTAACACGTACTGCAGTTTAGAGGTTTCCTGTCCAGCACATTTTCTCTATTTCATTTTCCACATTCCAGTCCAACAGGCAAAGTCAAAGGTTTTTTTTTTGTCTGTGTGTTTGTGGTAACAAATGATGGTGTGAAATGAATGAAAAACGAGACAGTCTGATGATCATGCGCAGACTCATATTTTTAGAATATCCAGTCAGGGCGCAGCCTATTGGGTGTCAAATAAAAGCACCTGTCTCCATGACAAAGTGCAGCCCATTCCCCCCAGCCCCAGCCACCATCTACCAGACCCTATCTAGCATGTGTGTTTTTCTCCCACCAAACCTACTTCATACGCTGGACTTTGGAGGCCGTCTGTCCCTTTTATTTGCAGTTAATTTTTGCCGCCTTCACCAGGGCTCTTCACCATGAATCTTCATTTCGCCGCTGACACCCTTGAATGTGAATTCCTCATTTCCTGTCCTTTTATTTATATCTGTTGCCTGGTGATTTGATCATGCTGGGAATACAAGATTAGCAATTGCCTTGTCCTTGGTTTTGCCTCAAGGACATCTTCTCCTGAAATGTTATTGTTTGTGCTGCTTAACCCCTCGTGTCCCAGTTTCTTATTCACCTTAGATTTTGCACTGCAGATGCAACTCTCTTTCTTTCTGTCTCTGTATGTCTGTCTTCATCTCATGCTTTATGCATTTGTCCTTCACAGCTCTACCTGGGAGCACAGACAAAACTAATAATATGGCAATTCCATCATTAAAATCCAGCCATTTAGCATGCCATTTCACAGTTAATTTTTTGATTTGTTTGTGCATTCATGTGTTTAATCAAACATGTCACCTCGCAAGACACATAATTAACTTGAGGTAATGATGTCATTATGGAATAAAATATAGTAGCCTGTCTGGGCAATAACACAGTGAGTGCTCTAATTATTCTCACTGACTAGCACTGTCATTTATTCCAGGCCAGCAAATGGATAAACTTGATAACCGTGTATTTACAGAGTACAACCAATTCAGCTAGTGCACATTAATCCTCATTAAAGTCATTAAAATTTCTGTCCTGGTCTTTCATAATGAAATAAATTCATGAAAGGACATTATAGCGTACTGCATTCACATCTGCTGGTTGGTAATATAATAGTAAAATGTATTCGTAATGCGCTCGTATCCTAAACATTTTCGGTAACATTTGATCCCCCTTGAAAAAAAAATGAATAAATGTGACATAAATTTGAGCTTGGTAGTCATTTTCGTTATTTGAATAAATAAAAAACACACTGGTCACATACAAAAGTAAGTGAACCCCTACATGTATTGTACCTTCTGAGGAATAAACTAGATTTTATGCCAATGTCCTGTTTTTGGGTTTTCTGTTTTTACAGGATGCCATAATACCAAGAGTTAAAGAGCTCCTTCAAACTGATTTAAATTGGTCTCCAAATTATTTGAAATAAGTAATTTCACTGCAGGGACGGTTGTCTTCAACTAGGGTAGATTACAAACAACTGCCACTTTCTCCAAAAACTGTTTGATGCCAAACACGTCCAAGAACCCTCAAATTTCATTACAGAATCTACGGTCAAAATGCATTTTTGCATCCAAGGAGACCAGAAGAATGCGCGTTTTGAGTCCTGCTGTCCTAAAACAAACATTAAAGCAAAACTAGAGTTAATGAGTGAGCAAAAAGGTAAAGACAAAAATGTGTTCTAGAGAAATGACCAGTTGATATGCTCAGTGGAAGCCAAACACAGTGTTACAGGAGAAGAAAATTATTACAACTGCTACACCTCTAGCTTAGTCTGAGAGCTAGCTTGCTGCCTCAGGGACTGGGCAGCCTGCGGTATTTGCTAATGAAAAAAATAGAATTGTGCATCATATCCAGGAGTGTTTGAAGATAATGGGACGCCTTCTATCCAAAAGTTAAAGGCAAACTATAAGTAATGACTTAAAAAGTAGAAATGAAAGGTTTTGGTATGACCTGGTCAAACCGTAGATCTGAAACCTGCTGTGTGCTGTTGTTACATTTACAGCATCTGTAGAGATTTTATTAAAGAGAGTCAAATGTTTGCTTGTACAAAGTGTCAAAAGGCCTAAAAAATCCAAGACATGTACTTACTTAATTGTTGGCTGTCATGTCCTGGCTGTCTCTCTCGGACCCACGAGGTGTGCTCTCTCATGTCACAGTCAGACCCTCTGGAGCCATGCAGGACCTCCAGAATGTAAACACAACCCTTCCCCTACACACAGCTTTGTTTTAACTAGATCACAGCCCCTGTTTCCAATTACCTATAGCGCTCGTCAAACACACAGTGCAGCAAAATTCACATAAGTGCACTGAAGGCAGCGTTTTTTATTGCTGTAGTTTATTGAAGAAACGATCAAAAGTTTCATTGTTGTGATTTATGTTCCTTCTGTGATTCTTTTTGTTACGCTTCAGTGTGCATTTTTCCCACTTTGCTTGTGTTGTTGTGTATTCTCCAGTGCCGCCCTTAGGTTTGGCAGAACAAAGTCTTGTTTTTTGTTTTTAAATTCATGTTTATGTTCATATTTTCTTTTTTTATTAAGCTGTTTTCATAGTTTGCACACTATACAGCGCTTTTTAATTCCCAAAGGCCTTTGCTTTATAGTGCAAGATCAATGCATTATTTGGGCTGTGCTATCCCTCAAGGTGACTACATGTTAAAGCTGCCCTAGAAACACAAAAGAACACTTTTCTTGTTTTTGTTATTTAAGATTAAGATCAATTTTCAGTTTTTACTGCAATGGGGGGGAACAGTGATAATGGATTTGGGGAGGAGGGAGGAGAAACCTTAGTATTATTTAATTGAGTCTGTAGATTTGTACCAGGGAGAAAGGGAGGAAAGAAAAGAACACTGTGAGTTTGAAAAGATGGCATGTTTAGATAATAAACTCCTTCTCTGTGTTAAGTTTAAAAATCTGTCATGCAATATTCAACTATTTTAGTCCATTTTCTGCATCTTTGTCTAGTATTCAAACACTGTTGTGCTTTTTTTTCTTTGGTTTTAATGTGCCTCTTCCTATTTCTCCTCCATTTTGCTTCCCGTTTGCTTCCTCTCCTCCTACTTCTCCTCTTACCAATCGTCGGGTCTTTCAGTCGTAGAGTAATCACTCTCTTCAGTGTCAGCAGGGTGCAGAGTTATTGTCTCCTGTAATTAACTGGTTATCAAACAAGAACATTTCATTAAGGTACAATTAGGGGCTAATTCAGCCGGGACACCTCTGTGTCAGGATTACGATAGAGGCATATGCTCTCTCCTTGCAGCTTTGTTATTTTTTATTCATACTGACCTGCAGCCTTTGACGGCTTCAATTGCTAATGAATCCGCCCACTTTGGAATAATTAGACATCCTTAGGCATGGTAATTTATTTAAAAGTATCCGTCGTTGCGCAAATCATTAGCTGTGTTAAATTAATTTGAAATTAAAGCTGCTGGGAGTAGTTTGGGTTATTAAAGAAGCAACCGTGGGTCTGTCAGTCTATAAGAGGTGATGGGTAAGCCCATTTTTATTTTATTTTTTATTTTTTCAATGAATTTCCTCATGGGCATCATTATTAATTTGATTGACTTTTTTTGCTTGTTTTTATTTTTAAAGTCTGGATGAGTGCTTAATTCATCCATTCTTGTTCCAAAGTGTCTATCACAGAAGGAAAACAATTATGATATTGTAAATAAGGATGAATGAGTGGATAAACATCAGCTGTTTGAGCATGAGATTGTATCCGCCGTCATCCCGGTTTGTTTGCTGTTCTTTGTGTATGTCTGTTTGTTTATCGACTGTACGTGTTAGCGGCTGCCAGCCTATGCGCATTTGGCAAGGCATGAATGCTTAATGGTTATCGTACCCCACCTCTTTGAAGGAAATGACCCCGTCCACAGAGCCACAGACAGTCTCCTCGCTGAGGATCAGTAATTACCCGATGCATTTACTCACGCACAAACGTACATTCTCCTTTATATGAAAACGTTCCCGAGATGAGCTGAGATCTGAGTCTTCCTTATCGATTTAAGGATGGACTTTTTGCAACTTGCTTTTCCTGCATCACAAAGGCACTGGCAGCCATAAAGAGCCTGTGAGTGACATGTGATGACATTAATTCGAATTCCCTGTCTTAACGCATCATTTGAGGTTCATTCAGAAGGCTTGAGATTGCTTCTTTGCTAATGCTGTTTTGAATTCTTTTATTTATTTTTTTTCCCCCTCGTCTGAATGATTTGCTGGGACATCAGCTCTGATTAAGAGATGAGCAACAGCCTTAATAGAGGAAGAGACAGAAAAGCAGTACACAAAATGACAAACAGCATCTCGCTCCTCATTTAACTCAGCAGAATTTCAAACTATTTTCACGCTATTGTGCACAAGCTTTATGCACATTTCATTCTGGATATTCTGAAGAAAAAGAACTACTTTCAGATACGCAAACATCATGCAGATGGTCAAATCTCCCTGACCTGATAACTGGGAAGTGAATGCATTTGATATGCTTTTCATCAAGGAGTACACCGCCGGGTCACGCAATCACACCATGACTCCCAAAATCTCATTCACATCAGTCAGTGTGGACCACAGGGTCATTTTAGCCTTTCACATCACCTTGTAATCAATCGTTGTTGTTGTTGTGTTTGTTCCTGCAGAGCTACAAGAGGAAAACAGAGGCTGCTAAGAAGGAGTACCTGAAAGCCCTGGCCGCCTACAGAGCCAGTCTGGTTTCCAAGGTAACAGCAGGGGTCACGTCTTTGATATACATGGGTCAGCGGCGATATAAGGGATGATAAATTAGACAGAATTCCTTTCACTTTTGTTCCATGGAAAGGGTCCACAAGCTGCACTGAGCTATGTTCGTGCATATATATGTGTGTGTATGTGTAAGAGAGAGAAGGAGCCTGTGTGTGTGCTCACAGGAGAACAGTGAAAATTAGGCCTCAAACACACCCGATTTGGAAGCTGGGGAGAAATGGAAAGTAATAGTACATGCGTGTGTGTTTGCGTGCGTGTGTACACTCATCGCTGTGCATGTGCAAAAGTAGAAGTGGACATTACCTGTCGTTTGCTATCCTCTTGGTGTTTCTGTCCTCCCTGATGCGCCACTAATGTGTTGCCTGAGGTTTGCGCACACCTACCGCTCTCTCTTTGATGCAGGTTACTACAGTTTAGCTCAGCACATTAACATATTTCTATCAATGCTTGTGTCAAAAACAAAACAATTCCCAATTATTTTCTTAAAAAAGCTGCTAGACTACTCCTCATTGGTTTGTCTGTACTACAGTCGTGATGGTACAGGGATATCAGTCTTTAGGTGTTCAGCATTTCATTTCTCCCTTTCTGCATTGTGTTTTTTTTAAATACAACTCTAAATTGCATTAGCATATACCGAGCCCCTCCTCTTTTCCCTCCCTCCTCCTGTCTCCACTAAGCACAGCGCCTCACTTCCTCTCGTGCTCATGGGCCGAAAACAAGCACCTTGATTAAGGCATGAATAGTTAATTCATCAGCCTCTTCACTGTGGCATACTTTCAGCTAAAAAGACTATTCTCATCTCTTGTCTTTGCTGCAATTAGACATTCATGTCATTGCTCCTATACAGGGGCTTGATTGATACTATATGCTGGTAGATTGCCAGTCAAAAATCTGACTGACTAAAATAAGCCTGCAGACCCTCCTTCACTCATTCAGGATCAGCCAATCTGAATGCAGAGCTGAATCTCATGATTCACCACGACTCTCTTTTTTTTAATTACCAATGAAGGGGTCTTTTCAGAGTGAATCGGGGTGGGTGGAATTGGAGGTAATTGGAGCTTCATTTGAAAGATTCACTTCTTAAGCGTGCACCTGTTGCCTTTTTGTTTTGTGACTCATGTTAGTTTGTTTGTGAGGAGAAAAGACAAACTAAAGTTTCATAGCTACCCACTATATGCCATGTCATTTCTCTCATGTTTGTTTCAACCCAAAAAACTCCACACTGAAAATTTAAAAAGTTTACATTTTAAAAAGGTGCACTTTATATTAAATATCGTATTCGTTTCAGTATTTGCAAACCATCTTTCAACTTAAATATTGTTTATTGTAAATCCTTCTGCTGCAATACACAACTTTAAATGTCTGCAAGTCTCAAGTTGACACAGATCAAATCTATTATCTCACTCTTTTCCTCTCCCCTCACTTCATTTTTTTTAGCATTTCATTTTCCACTTGACCCTGCGAATGCGGCTGTCTCTCTTCTTTATCCATCCATTCATTCCCGTTCCATTGATTATTTCAGGGATTCAGTTGGATGGATGGAAGCCATAAAAAAGTAGCAAACCACCACATATAACTCCAACCAGTCCGACAGTTAATGAGAAATACTGGATGCATTTCATAGATAGACATACACTTTCCTCCACGAAAAAAAAGGGAGACAGAACAGTCTGCAGAGCAGATGTGTGTGTACTGCATGTGAGTGCAGTGGAGGTGGGCGGGGCTGGGTGATTTAATACATTAAAAACAGAAAGAATGAAGAATGGGTGGGAACTATAGGTTGAATAAGCAAAGATAGCTTAACATAATAATGAATGCTTTAAAATTTGAGTACTCTGTGTTTTTTAAACGGTACAGCCATGTGAAGAGGACGGTAGACTCTTTACGCATTAGATATACTAAAACAGTTTGTGACTTAGGAGGCTCTAAAAATATTTATACAACCTCAGATGAGCAGCAATACATGACATATGACACCATGTCATTGTTTACTAAGCTAAATTGGAAAAGTGTGAATAACTAAGTATACCCCCATGATTCAGTAGCTTCTAAAACCACCTTTAGCAGAAATAACTTGAATGTTATCATTTTCTGTAAGTATTAATCAGTCTGTCACATTGTTAAGGAAAGAATTCAGCCCATTATTTTTTACAACCTTCATTTTATTGATGTTTTGTGTGGTTTTGTTTATGCACAGATCTCTTACGGTGCTTACAAACATTTCAATCAGGTTGAGGTTGAGGTTGCTGCTTTGCTTGGGATCATTGTCCTGTTGCATGACCCAGTTTTGGCCAAGCTTTAGCTGTCAGGCAGATGGCCTCACATCTGACTCTAGAATAGCTAGCTCACTGACTGCAAGGTGCCCAGGTCCTGTGGCTGCAAAACAAACCAAAATCATCACCCCTACACCACTGTGCTTGACAGTTGGTGTGAGGTGTGTTTCTGATCGGCTGTTTTTGGGTTTTGAAAACCAAACATCTCTGCTTTGGTCTTGTCTGTCCCAAGGACATTGTTCCAGAAGTTGTGGTTTGTTCAGGTGCAACTTTGCAAACCTAAGCATTGCAGCCATGTTCTTATTAGAGAGAAAGTACTTTCTCCTGGAAACCCTTCCATACCAGCCATACTTGTTTAGTCTTGTTCTAATGAAACTGCCATAAACTTGAACATTTAGCACGCTGAAGCCTGTAGACTCTGAGAAGTATCTCTTGCATTGCATGGTTTGACCTTGGGGTATATTTGATGGGATGTCCACTTCTGGGATGACTGGCAGCTGTCATGAATAGTGTGAATAATCTTTCTCACTGTACAGTGCTTTTATACATCTTTTATAGACGTGCTGATGATGATTAATCAAGTATAGCACTTACTGTCTTTATTCCTATGGAAATAGTAGGGGTTTCATTTGCAATATACAGCTTGTGCATTTTGCTTATTACTGGTAAACTCGAGGCTCAGTGTCTTCCCCAGGAATATATACTGGGTTCTATGTTGTACTGCAATAAGCCATAAGAGTTAACACATTGTTACATGGAGTGTAACCATTGTTCTTGATTTTCTCTCTCTTTAAGACATATAATGACCCCGTGGAGACAAAAAGTGCCCAGACAAGTCAGGCTTCTCCACATATGATGCCAGGCAACCCGCCGCTGTACAGTGTGCCACCTCCTCCCCAGCCGACATCGCCATACCTGGGGCCTGGGGCCTTCCCACTTACTGACCTGCAGAGCTATGCAGGACACGCCCCTCGCCACACTCTGTCGCAGACACTCAGCCAATCGCAGATGCTGCCCAGCATTAGTGCCTCTCCCCCTTCCTCCTTCCAGATCAGCCCACCACTTCACCCCCACCAGCAGCTCTCCCTGCACCAGAGCTCACTCCTCAACCAGCCTATCCGCATGCAGCAGGTCCAGTCCCAGTCAATCATCTCTCACCAGATGGGGCTTCAGGCCTCTCTTCACTCCCCACCTCCAGGGCAGCAGGTATAGTGACAAACTAAGACACGTCTGCTGCTAGGAGATTATAATTTAAGATGTGTGCCTAATTTTAATGTACTCCCTATAGGGTTTTTCCCACCTCCAGTCAGAGTACCAGAAGAGCATTGGGGGTTCCCAGTCTCCAGGAGCTCCTGGCCCTGGTCCAGGCCCTGGAGTGGCTCAGACCCATGATTGGGACAATGAATACTGCAATCGGGAGTGTGGCAACCACTGCAGGTCAGTGGGAATTCTTCACATCATATTGTGTTAAATAAATGTGGAACACAGACAAACTAATTACATTATATTGTAAAAAGTAGTTAGTCAAAGTTAAAGAAAGCAGTTAAAGAATGGAATTTGACACCATATTTACCTCATAATTTAGGTTGCATTTGCCCTTAGACCAGAATTCCTGCAGAAATAAGTTATAGTATAGTTATAGCTATGGCAGATGTCTCTTCCACTGCTTTTGCAAAGTAAGTGTTGAAAATTGTCAGCTCTGTTCCATTGAGACGGGGGTGACAGCTGTAGAGGTAATGGTGAGATAATAGAGCTTGTCATGTGTTTGTCAGACAGCAGTAAAAAGAAGAGAAAAAAAACAAGTTCCAAACACAAGTTTTCACTCTTATTATACTAAATGATTTGGCAAACTGCGCAGCCCTGCAGCACTGGAAGATATCGTAAGTCAATAGTGCTGTTCATGCTCAATTACAGTGCAATTTTTATTTCATTAAGAGGGTTTGTTTTGAGAAACAAACTAAGAAAAATTAAATGATCACCACCAGAGAACGATCATGCAATCAAGGAAAAATGCACCTCTGATTTCCCTCTTCCTTTCTATTTTGTAGAGTTGTAGAGTGTGACTCATAATCTAAACTGTGCCTTTGTTTTTGATTTTCCGTTTTTCTGTTTATTTGTTTTTTTCCAGTGGCAACATGATAGGCAGGGACAAGCCACTCTACCTCACCTGAAACTGAAGATGATACTCTGTCGACAAAAACGACACAGAGGAGTCTACTCTCATCCCCTATTCCACTCCCCCACTCCTCCCCCAACCCTCCCATTCTTCTTCTTCTTCTTCTTCTGACGTGCACACTTACATGCAGTGTACACTTGACATACAAACACACACACGCACATGCAAACACACACATGCCGCTTCACACACACAATCACACACGTCACCACCTTTTTTTGTCAGTGTAATTTTTATTTTTCTCAGTTTCTAGAACTTGTGAACAGAGTTTGATGACTACTGTCTGTACCACTTAATGTATTAGCAGTCCTCTTGCTGTTGAAATTTGCCAAGCACTTATAAAGCCTCCCCCCACGCCCTACCCACCCGACCCTCTCCCACCTTCTGAGTTGTGTGTCTCTGCCCCCTCTCTGATACAGGCCGGGCTGCAGAGCACTTCTCTCGTGTGTCACCATAAAGTCCCCTCAGGGACCCCATCCAGCTTTAATTAGAACGAGAAGAAAGAAAAATATTCCTTTCCTTTAATCACTTTATTTTCCATTTGTTTTTTTCCTTTCTTTGTTGTTATTGATGCTGTTTTATTTATTTCTGGCTTGCAAAGCCGTTCCTCTTTTTTTGCCAGTAAGCGATGGGCCCTGTTCTATAGAGAAATATTAACATTTAGTAGGCTCTAGCAGGCCTTGATGTTATCGTAGCTTTGCTTAAGGGCCTGCAAATTAATACAAAAGTCTGGGTGGAGAAGAGAAACAAAACAAAAAGAATCTTTTTTAATATTAAAGACCTGTTGAGGTCTATGAGCTGTCACAGTGTGATTGTAAATATCACTTTTATGGGATCAAATTGGGAATTGGAAGTCCAGATAGATTTGTTTCTTCTTTAATATTACCTGTAAGTCATTGTGTGTGCGTGTGTGCGTGTGCGTGTGTGTGTGTATGTGGGTGGGTTTGTGGGCGCATGCATGCCTGGACGTTAGAATGTACCACATTCATGACGTGTGCGGCTGAGTATGTATGTGCGTACATGCAGGGACACATGTGTGCAGGAGTGTCTCAGCGTTCGGGCGTCGAGTCTTTCTCGTGAATTTTAACAGCCTTGTGCAGCTGGATTTCAGAGGAGTATTTCACACTCTCATTCTTGCATTAAATCTGTGCTCACTGGTGTGTTTTTTTCCAATAAAGTTCAATCTAAAACTGAATACACAATATGTGTCCTGCAGATCATTAAATGGAAAGAGCCAGGTGAGAGATAGAGAGCAAAGAGATAGAAAAAGAGAAAGAAGCGCTGTGAAATAAAATGAGATGTAATGTTGCAGGTGAAAAAAAATTGCCTCAAAATGCCTGCCCCACCCTTCTGTTATGTTGTCTGACCATAATGTCAGTTTTGTGTCCTTCTACAATGAGAAGTGAAGTAATGAAATATGTGAATGGAGCCATCACAGCCACATTACGGTGACTTTTATAACTTTCCAGTTGGTGTTTGGTTGTGTTGATCTCATCTTTTTTTAAACTTTTGTGTGATTAACAGAAATGCATTTTGCTGACAAGACATCTCGTTTTTATCTCTTTAAGTGTAGCATCATTTCAGTTTTAGTTGCTGCAAAACTATAACATTTTAAGTTGTGTACAAAAAAACCCTGCCAATTGTAGTTATTTTATTTGTAAAGCCAGTAATGATAAATATTTTAAATGGTTATCAGCATATTGTTTTCTGCTAGTTGCCCATCAGCCATTTGACAGGTTCTTATTTATAAAATAAAGTAGATCACCTTTGCTTCTTATGATGGAGGTATATTTTTATTCTTATTTTATTGTTTCTTTTCTTTGGTTTGATAAACTTAATGATGATGACCACAACAATGATTATTTCTTTATTTTTTACATTTTGGGTGCTGCTCTTTTCTTTTCTTGCCAGCAGCATCGGTTTGTGTCACAATGCTTCTTTTATTTCAAACCTGCATAATAAAGACTAAAAAGTTTAAAAGTGATCACGCCTGCTCTTTTCCCTGCGGACTTAATGTCTCTCTTTTTGGTTTTTTCCTTCCCTAATTAGATGATCACACCTTTTGTGAAGACGTGGTAATAGTTATTTTAAAAAAATCACAAACACCCCCAACTTTCTGTACTGTACACTGCATTTGCACCAAGGAAGGTCACATATTTGTATCCTAAATTTACATTCAACTCAGGGCTCCAATGGCATCAACTAATTAACCATGGATACAGTGTGCACCAGCCAGCATTGATATTGCCAGTAAACTATTTTAACAAACAAGAGAGCAGATGCGAGAAGACGTTTGCTTGTGAAAGTAGTGCATCGTAGGCGTCTAGTGTGAGATAAAGAGAACAGAGGAATGCAATGTGCATACAAACTCAGGCAACCGTCCAAGTGCTGATTTTACCCCAATTGCACACAAGTCTTCTTAGAGACTTTATGAGAGAGGGGAAGAAAGATTGAAATGGAACTGTCATGATCCCTTCATTCAATGTTTTATTCATGTTATGTCTGCCTGCCGTCTCTTCTTCAGTAGTATTGAATTGGCAAATAGATCATTATTGGACAATTGGAAAACCTGCCACTTTGTGATATGACACACATTATATGAAAATCACAGTCATACATTCTTAATGTAGTGTCAGATAAAAGAGGTTTTGGGTGAAGCCACACAGACTTGCCTCTGTGCCTTTTGTGTGCACGCAGTCTTGTGCTTGTATGAATATCTTCTTATGGAAGCGTGTTTCTTCTTTTTTATGTTTGGGTGTTGCCTCTCTAGCTGTAGGTATATTTGTGCATACAAAAGTGGTGTGGTAACAATAGGCTGTTTCTGCTCTACTGTGAATTCAGTCTGTGCTTGCAATCACTGTCTGAAGTAATACTGTAGTAAATACTTCTAGAAGACCATATCAATTTGACACTTCCATCAGCTCCTTTAATCCCATCCCTCATCCCAAAGTCAAAGTCATGAGGCCAACAGAGAATGAAAGGCAACAATTTATGGTGGAGGATGCCATTGAGAAGAGGTGAGTGCAGCAGTCTTGTTGGTTTCCATTGATTTGAAAAGACCACTGCTGCAACTAAATGGATGATATGAGTAACAGCAGGCAGGATGACAAAGACGGGGTCAGTGTGGTATCCATCTAGTAGACGGAGATGAGAAACTTTTAAAAGTTTATCTGTAATGTGTCGTCCAAAAGGTTAAAACTACCACAAAAGTATCTTTGCATGCAAAAATGCAAAGACAGACAATATGGACAGATGTGTGCAGTGTCCTCAAATATTTTATGATCCAAATAACCCAGTGTTTTTTAGTGCCAGAAACACACCGTACATGCATTAACTTTTGTTTTCTTTATTTATATTACAAAAAAGCCTGGACTGCAAGTTGAGAATAGCCAGTGATGGAAAATTTTCATCACCAACACACTTGTAAATTTCCCCTATTAGGTTTAAAATTCTTCTATATTTGCTCATTACCAGTGTACTTTAAATGAGGGGGAGGGGTGAAGCTGATTCCATGATACTGGCTTCCCTCTGTCCTTTGAGTTTAGCTTGATACAGGTGAGAAGGTCAGTACTATGGTTAAACGAAACGCTTACATGCAACTGAACTCCAAACACACCAACCCTCAGAGACCAGCCACTGCAGCATATAGACAAAATGTTTCAGTTGCAACTTTGGTGCTGCGGTAAGAGAAACAAACAGCAGGAAATGTGGGTGGTTTTAACAAGAAATGAGTTTCGCTTTGTGTTGAGAATCAGTTAAGGTTTCTTTTTTATGCTGACTGTACTGCACAAAATGTGTTGGTTAATCTACAAAACAGAAGATTTCCTGCATAATTCGCGAATAACAATTTAACATGAAATCTTCTAATTATTCTGCTTTTCTTTACAAAAAAAAAGGCTAAAGTGCTTTTTCTAAGTAATCAAACACTAAAAATTTGCCAAAAACACCCCCAAAACAAACGTGTATAGATAGCTCTTTTTGAGTTGGTTCACCTAAGTATCAGCTTCATGCTGTTGCACAAAACACTAAAGCAAACATGGGGCTACAACATATATCAGAAAGGTCAGGCACAAAGCATACTTGCGGTTTCACACCTGTAGACATTTACGTAATCCAGCATATATGCTATGTCAGTTTTAGCAACCCTTCGGTAGGTCTTGTGGTGACCGAATTTTATCCGTTTCCTGTCTTTTTTTTTTTTTGCAATATTACAAACAAATGTTTCAACGGGTTGCATATATCTGTTCAATAATGAGGAGTTCATTTTTTAAAAATCTAAAATTCCCCTCAGACTCATTGTGATACATCAGGTGAGGAAGAGTTTCTCACTATGATTGGATTAACTCAAATTTAAATGTATCAATATCAATTTAGCAACGTTGCCTCACACCTTGTAAGTGGGTTTCATGACATTATATGGCAAAAACTACACAGTTATTACTGTTACTGCATCATAGCCAAGCTAAATATTTGCAGTAATCTGTTGAAAATTTGTTTTATGATGCTGCCACTTGCTAATGAATAAAAATCAACTCCAATAATTAATAAACACCCCATGTCTTTTCCGAAGTAATTAGCCATTTAACATCAATGTGTCTATTATGTCAACTAACTAATGAAACAATGGAAGATTTAGTACCTTGGAAGGCAGATATTTCTGTCTGGTATGTATAACACTAAAACAGATCTAAATAATTATCTTTAATTTTCAAATGTAAGACACTAGACTTTTTGCTTTCTATTTCCAAATGCAACATGGATACTTAAAAGGTATGCTTGTTGATCTGCTCACTGTATCAACAGGGAGCAGATCACTGTTGATACATTTGTCCACTGCTTGTTTCACAATCTAAGAGTGACCAAAATCTTAGTTGTTGCAGGTCTGGTTCACTGTCACAGTGTAATTCATTTCAGACAATGCATATTTCCTACACATTATTCTATTAAACTGCAACGAAAAAGGGATGTACAAAAGCTCATACTGCACTTTCGATTTTTGTGTATATGTGAACATTGTGGTTTAGAGTGTTAAGTCAGTAGTGTCCAGATGACACCCTTTTTGATAGGTAGCACAGTTCCTGTCCCCCAGTCCCACCCACTCATTTGGCTGTGGGACAAGAACCCTCATCTCTGTAAAAAACCCGCAGTTCTCACTGACTAAGAGGTAAAATAATAAAGTTTCACATTTCTTCATCTCAGCATTTCTTAAGTCTTGACTTGAAGTGGAGATGAGTCAGATCATGAACCGCACACATAACTATTTTCTCATCACCACTGCTGTCGTCTGTGAAAGTCAAGTCCCTTTATGCCCTGGATCACCTCAGACTGGAGCCACAGAAAGACGACCAAACATACGCAGTCATTTTAGATGTTTGTTAAACACTGCAGCTGCTCTATTTGAGCAATATCGCCCACACATGCTCCACCTTAGATCCTCTAATAACTGCATGCTGGAGAGAGTGTCAGAAAGAAACGGTTGTGTTATTGTAATAAGGTTCCTGTCCAGATGTTTGGGATTAAAGGCTTGTTATGAAAATACAATATAGTTACTTAGGAAGATAGGTATTCGGGTCTGTCATGCACATGGCATGTAACACTGTTAAAATAAGTCTGATGATGAGATTGGGAAAGGATTCAACTCTATATAGTGCAACATCTTGGCATGTTTTATAATAGACAGTCCTAGCATTTGGTTGGTATAAAAGGAGTTATGTTCTTAAAATCAGCACCATAGCAACCAATCTGTGGAACATGCTTTGCCAATATACAGTAAACATAGCATCACTATACATTAGAGTGATTTACTTATCTTACCATTGCTGTGATACACTCGCAAGAAACACTGCTCATTTCAAACGTGTAATTATCAAATGCAACATATGGGAAAAATAAAGATCCTGCAAAATGGAACAAGGTTGTCCAGCCCACCATATTCAATATACTGCATGTAATATTTTGACAGGGTTTACCACTGATTTTATTGGCTGAGCATTGGCTAATATAATGTATTGTGTTTCGTATTGTCGTTACTCTGAAGCTGCCATCAAACGATGAAGGTCAGACAGATGTGTTACATTACACCCACAGTTATATGAATAATTTCTTTAGTTTGTTCTGTTGACCCATTTAATCGGATAAATCTGACTGAATTCAAGATGAAATGGCTACATGGTTAGTATGCAATGACTAGTATTTCTGGTAATCTACTGAGGAGTATGAAGTAAGCTAGTTAAAAATATAGACATAAATACTTTTATATTATCTAAAGTCTAAATGTGTAATTTGACTATGAAAAATAACAAGAACATAATATTGTTGTTCAGGGAATATCAGCAACCACTATGACATTCTCATACTGAAATTTGATGTTCAAACCAATTAAATCGTAGTTAGTATGATTAAACATACTATGTCTTTTCCCAAGCTGTTCTGCAGGCTGCAGACATGCTTCTTCATTAAACGTTTATGTGATTTCTTTTATTACACTTTTGAATAAATTTAATGATAGGATATTTCTTTTGGCCACTCTTTTTCCCCACTTCACTGATAACAACAGACTTCAAACACAATGCGACTGCAGAAAAATAACTTTTTACAGCTTGCTTCTTTGTGCAGAGAAAATTGAGCATTTATTCAATGCTTTTATCACGAAGTATATGTATAATTTTACCAAGTAACTATCAGTGCAGATGAGGGCTGTGTGCAATTCGTGGCTCATAATGGCAAATATTTCCCAGAATCTCTTTTTTAAAAATTATGGGGAATTTTTTTTCCTTTTTAATTTTTGTCCATTTTTTCATCAGCATGCCTAAGACATCAGCTCAGATCTCTCTGATCTTTTAGAAATCTGAGCTTCTTTTGCAACGATAGCCACAGTTAAATGCTAGATGATGCACTATTATGCTGGAAGATGTCTTTACTGCCTTTTTTCTTTGCAGTACATTCTCCAGTGTAAAGAACATTGACCTTTATAGCTCACTTTAATCAGTGTGTCACACTCAGTATCTCGGGTGATTGTCTGTGAGAATTTTGTTCACCAAACAAATCACTGGAAACAATTGGAAAGAAACATCAAATCAAAAAAGTTTTAAGGTTTTTGCACTATCAACTAAGAGGTGGGATGAATATCTCTTTGCATCTTTTGATCTCTGAAAATTGTCATATTTTTGTCAGTTCCTGAGCAAAAGAAATCAATTTAGAATGCTGTTTGGTTCAAAGGAAATTAAAGGGAGGACAAATTGGATTGCCTTGTTGTCTTATTGTTATCACTGTGAACTCCATTGTGTCTCAAACATGGCATGTCATGCTCAGGTAGTTTTCCTCTTTTACCAATTACAGTTTTTGTGTACCTGCAAAATCCAGAATGCTTTGTGGATGATTGCAATTTTCATATTTCAAATCCAATATGCCGCTCTATCTTTAAACCCTCTCACTTTCTATTTATGTCTGTGTGACAAACTTGTTTTTTTTTTCTTCCCAAGGGACATTTATTTTTGTCAGGTGCATCTGCATTCATTAGAATCAAATACACAAGAATGTTTTTCTTCTTTTTCTTTAGTTTCATCCCTTACTGCATCTCTTCCAAGTAATGATACTTTCTATCAGTCTAAAGTGTTTTCAATCAGTCTCCCTGGTTTTTAAGAAATTGACTTAAAAGGCTTGGAGCAGGTGAAAAATGTGGATTGAATTCTAACTTGGGATTCAATTCAAAAAATCATCTTGAGCTCAATCACTCACTGAGAGCTACAGGGAAAAATTCGGATTAGGGCCACCATCTAACGTTGTGACTTTTACTAATAAATATTTGTTTTCTGCAAAAATAATTGAACCTTTATTACATTTGATGTGTGCAGAATCTCTGTGTCAGACGTTTAAGACAATGTGTTGCAGTGGTTCGCACTGTTGTCTCACAGCAAAAAGGGTTCTTTGTTTCAAACCTATCTGGAGACTGTCTGTGTGATGTAGATGAGCAGTTTAAAGTACAAAGAATAATGCACTATATAAAACACTATATGCATGTATATTTAATGCTGCTTGTAGCAGTATTTAGAGGAGCCAGTATGACTACAGAAGTGCTATATATTCTGTTCCACATTAATTAATAGCATCTTGGGCTTTTGGAGCCTGTTCAGAAAAACAAATGTTGGCTTACTGAAAAATATCAAAACAGGGTTAGACAGGACAAGTGAACCATTTTCTCTTTGAAACTAAGTTTAAAGCTTTTGGCTGAAGTGAAACAAGTCGTGATTCATCCTCTGGAAACAATGAATGTCCGTATAAGATTTTATCTAAAAGAAAGTGCATCCTCTACATGTTGGGAAATTCCAACAATCCTTTCAGCCACTAAAATGTGTAAAAGATGAAAACAAAGGGGAACCGTGACAAAGCTGATATCATAGATCAAGAACGATAAGAAAGTTATTTTAGGGTAGATCTGTGAGAACTTGCAGTTATTTTATAATAATAAACTGTCTATGAATTTTTCAGTAGCAACAGTAAAATAAAACTTTAATGGCAACCAAAGAGCTCAGACTATTTTACTTCACAGTACTGCAAAGTGTTGTACAATAAGACACTGTTGTTCCCGAGTACAACAGCCCCACTGTAAAATTACAGTTCAGTGCTAGCTGATAGGACTTTACTGTTTTTAACAGTGCAACTTCTAACAGAATATGATTATTTTTAAGAAATAGATCAACTTTACCCATTGCCTACAGAAATGGATTGTTTTCTATTCCTTCTGTAATAGCCCTCTAATGATTTAGCTATAAAAAGAAATGTGCTAGTGTGAAAACAACACAGAACCTACCTCACCAATCTAGCCTACTTTAATCTGAACAAATTCATATTAGGAACACTGCGATGTAATCATTCATTAGTAACTTTAATTGCATTTGTTAAGCATGAGCCAGTAATTACTTAAATCCTGTTTTCTTCTCACACCCACATACATGCAGCTTGTGGCCTCTCCTTTCTCTGCTCATCAGCCTCGGATAACAAACACAGGAGAACACTTTGGAAAAGGCACTTTTTAATACATTTCTTTTGAAAAATGGATTATCAAATTAATGGAAACTGCTCAATAACTGCTGCAGTGAGGAATGCTTCCCACCTAATTGAATTAGGGTTTTCATTTCTGTGATTTCTGTGTTTGTTTTTGGCAGCTGCCATCTGTTTGCCTGGGACCAGCTCTATTAATAAGCTATTCAGATTGAGATGGGGCTTTATTCCAGCAACTGTTTCTCACCTCCTCTCTCTCCTTCTCTCTCTCTCCCTGCCTTTCCCTTTTTCTCACTTCCTTGCTCACTCAAATGATTGTCATGGAAATCATCAGAGGTGCCAAACCACAGACAAAAGAAAGAGCTTTAACATACACCTGAGCCAAAAAGAACAGAACTGTATTCTAATTGCGATGGGAACAATTAAGACTGTGCATATTTATTGACAGGGGACTTCACACAGGAGCATATGCTCATGAATACCAAAAAAAAAAAATGGAATGAAAAGAAGGCAGGATGGGGTGGGGTGGTGGGGTAGGGGGACTGGTGTGTTTATATGATGATGATACTATATGTTTAAATGGTTAAAATGCCCACAAGCAAAATATCTGTCTGTCATTTCCTTTGCAGCTATTACACACTCACATAGAATATTTTACTTTAACACTTTTCTGAAAGAAATATGGTCCCTTCCCACTTTGCAATTTTTAAAAAAGTACTTAAAGTGCTTGACATCAAGCAATATTAACTCCCACTTTCTTCCTCTCCCTCTCTTTCTTCTTCTCTTCTCCACCTCTCCTGTTGACAGCTACAGTCTCCCTTTCAATGTTCCAAGAACAAGGAAGTCCAATCTGAGCTTTGCTCAGTATTCTGATCACACACCTCTCTCCTCCAGTAAAACAAGTCTACTTTAAAATTCATAACTACATTTGGAAAGAATAAAAGGGTGCCCTGATGGAATATTTCCAAGGAGCTTACTTGAGCGAAAATACAATTCGCTTTGGCATATTTAATAACTCTAACCTGGTCTTTAAGACATACAGTAGTAATAACAGTTTCTTTAAAAAAAAAAAAAAGGTAACTGAAAAAAGAAATTCAGCCTATACCTTAGCATGAAATGACTACCTATAATTCCTGCCTCTAGGAGCCCGGTGAGAGAATAATAGCGGGGGAGGGGGGGGGGGGGGGGGGAAGGAAGGGGAAATAAAGGAGACAGGAGATAGTGAGAAGCTCGTCAAAGTTGGAAAGAGTCAGCTTTCCCTTTAATTCTGTTTTTCTCTCTCTTCTGCCCAGGAGGCAGTTTGAATTGAATCAAACAACCTAGATTGATTAAGCTTGGATGAATGACTTTCCAATGACACAGGATTCGGCGTTAGCCTCACCCCATCCCTCTGTACATATTTGACATGGTTATTGAGGAGTTGATGTAAAAGTGATTGCACGGTTGCTTCTTTTTGGATTCTGTGCAACGTTGACATGTTCGAGCTATGCTAAATGTTGTTGCCGTTGTTCAGTTCCTTGAAAGTCGCATTTGATTCCTGTTGAACCCTGCTTTGATTCAAATGCCTCTCAGGAAGAAAAGCACAATGAACGAGTATGAGAAAATAGATAACATGCTCTTCCAATTGGAATATGAATTGCTCTGCTTGAGCCTAAGTATTAATCTCTTGTCCTCTTTCTACTCTGTAGTCCTTTTGTGTTTGTGGGAAGGGAAGAGTGGGGAGGGGGGCACAGTATTGAATATTGTGGGATGTCCTGTTCTGAATTTGGTCAGGACCAATCAAAGCTTGAGTGCTCTCTCTCTCTCTTTCCACACAGAACATGAGTACTCTCTTTGTGATTCTTCTGTGTGGAGACACAGAGACCCCTACTGCCTCTGAAAGGTACACTGACACTGGATTTGTCTCTCATTCCTCAGTATTCCACTGCCACCTGCCTGCTACGAGTGTAATGCCAGTATGAGGATCACAAGCCTGTAATACTGAAAAACTTGCACTTGAGCATATGTGTTAAACATTTACAAAACTCAATGGCATCGCTCTTTGGTAGTTACAAAAAACCCCACCAAAATACATGAAAACACCTGCACAGTTAATACAAGTGTATATATATTCGCTCATCCATCTTCCTCTCATCCAGATCAGGTTTGCAGAGTCTCTCTCTCTTTCTTTCTTCTCATACATAAACTCTGTGACCTTTTATGTGAGATAACTGTAAGCACAATGCCAGTAAAGTTTACTATACATTCTATTCTATACTGTTCCTGACACATTTGCATAATACAAATGTAAGGACATAAGCACGTTTTTTTTGTTTGATGTAAAGTACTGTAAAGACAGGATGCATTGAGTAAAAAGCATACTCTTTTTGACTGAATTAACTCACATTCAAACTCACATTTACACATATGCAATTACTGTACACTGGAACAGCTATTTTGGGTCCTCAGTCCTGCCACGACAATGACAACAGGATATTATTAAATATATCCTGAGCTTGAGGCTGGGCACAGACCCAGATTGTCCATTTGGCATCATTATTATACTTTATTGCCCAACTAGTGATCTTTATAAAAATTAGCCTTTATAAAAAAATTGCAATCACTGCTAAATGTAATATTTAGACCACTGGTGCAGCTACTTGGACTGAATAAGTCAATCATCAGTATAATCTGTCTTACTATCACTGCTGTCATCAGTGTCATTCTGAAAATTATGAATGATTGAATTATCACACAGTTCATCTACAACTTTTCATCAAGGTGTTGGATAAAGATCAAAAGATAAGTGTGATATGAATGAAAATAATCACAAGTTAAGTACAATAGGTACACTGTAGGAATGTAAATGACTGAATGACTAAATGTGGCTTGTAGTCTACAGCATTTTGAGTTTGCAATAAGAATATAGAAAGTACCAACTAAATAAAAGCCCGTAATATGAACGTGGAACACATTAGAAAACATCAACCCTGACAGCTGATTGGGAATGACACACAGGAAGGACGAGGAAGCAATCACAGGTGAAAATAATAAACAACAGGTGAAAGCAATCAGGGACACAGGGTAGGAAGATAAGAAGTGAAAACAAACTGCTTCAATCACCAAAAGAAATCTAAAAAAACACACAAGATTTGAGGGACAAGGGAACATATAGGGACCAGTGCATGAACACAGAAATGAGGCACAACAAGGATGGAACAGAAGTTCCACCAAAATAAAAAAGACTAAAAATACTTAGATAAAAAAAAAGAAAAGAAAACTAAACTAAAAACTGTACAAAATAAACAAAGAAAGACTCAAATACACGAATGAAGAATCCATATCTTCAACAGAAGATGGAAACCAAAAACCAAACCAGGGAGATGACACATAATGCCTTTGAATAAAAAAAAAATCCAGTGTAATAGCATCTTATCAGCGTTGCATAATGTGTACTTTACCAGATATTTCAACATATTACAACCTATCCAAAATAAAAAGTTAAATATATTTTAAATAATTAAATACACTTTATTTGAAATTGTAGCACAAAAAACTTGTCCTAAACGTTCAAACTCTTTAGTAGAAGATGGCGATCAAATCAATTTTTGTGTTTTATTTACCATGCAACATTTTTTTTTAATAATCACAGTTATAATAATTTTTATTTCATTTATTTTCCAAAGTCATGATCTGCCTCTTCTTTCTGTCTTTGGGGTTAGTGCACACATTCATACAAGCACCCTGATGCCAAAGCAGATAGGAAGCTAATTTAGAGATTTCTTCTTGTATGTCATTTCTGCCTTTCCAGACTTCATCGGGGAAAAAAAGGTATGACAAGAGTGTGTTTATCTAGTACAACATGTTCTTTTAGCTTCTCGTGCTACTCAAATTGTAATTCCCAACAATTTTTCTCATTTCTAAGCGTCCTTACATTTGTATTGATCAAAATATATTCACAGAACTCGATCCTCCTCTTCAGCAGCATCTGAGAGCCTGACTGACAATTTTAACAGCAGCAACCATAATGGAAGAGGTGAACAGAGCTCCCTGCCGTTGCCATGGTAACGTCTAAACAAGAGGGGTGAGCGCTGAAAGGGGAGGAAGGGAGAAGATATGATCAAATGTGAACACTCTATTGTGATTTAATATACAACTCCCAGTTTGTTATTACTAGAGTCTGCCATTTCTATGTGCTGTTCCGAAACACGCAGATTCAAAGCTGTGTTTAAAAGGCCATATGCACACACACACACACGCACACACATATTAACAGACTGACAGTTTGTCTACTAAAAACAGCATCTGGGCCTCACTGATAACGCTCCTTAATGACAGTAAAAATACAGGAGAGTGGACTGTTTGCTTGCTCTTCTTATAATGGCTAGCAGCAGGCCTAACTGTCTCCATCACACACCCTGCTGACTTAAGTATCTCATCATCATCATCTTTGCTCTTCCCATTCTACAGATCTGTCTGGACTTAATAAAACTGTCAGACCACCAACTGGGACTGTTAAATAAAGACAGCACAAGGCTAGATCCGCTGTCTGAATCTGCTCGGTGGAACGGCTCGTTAAAGACCATGAGATATAAAACACGCAGCTGAATATATCAAGTGATTTGGAGCTGACTAAAAGGAGTCTGGCTTAAGAGGGATTTAGAGAGATGATGTGGGTCACAATGTAGACACATTAACCTCACATGGTTGTTTTGGCTATCAACTAACTTATTTACACATCCAGCCAAGCCATTAAGAGTCAAGCTGCTGGATACTTGATGGACATGAGGCCAGTATTTGCAGTACTTTAGCTCGGTTTCCTCTGCGTTGTCCTCTTCTCCAAAAAGCATATGAAGCCACATTTTATATGCTTTTTGATCTGCTTTACTTGCTAAGCTTCTGTCAATAGTCCTGTCTACAAATTTGAATACAATAAAAAAACAAAAAAAAACAAAAATAGTGGTATTACCTAAAACAAATGTTCTCCTGGAAAGGCTGAAAAGAGTTAAGAATTTGTCATAAGCTGAAAAATGAAATTCACATTAAAGTATCCTTAACTGCACTTGCTTGAACGTCTGCTTGAGGCTTGCTCAACATGCCGGATAGAGCCCATACGTCAATTTTAAAGAGACATGCTAATTACATGTCTTTACACGTTAATGAAACATGTTTACACTCCAAAAAAGTCAACTTTTTTTTTTCTTACACAAAAAACAGTAACCAAACAAACCATGCTTCAAATGAGCATTTTATCTGACGGCCTGTCGATGGCAACAAAATGACTTCTATGGGAAAACTGCTTCTGTTTTAAGCTCTGTAAAAAGCCCATTAACATCCTTTCTGATGCCCTTCATACCATGTTTCCAAATGAAGCATTATCTCTGTGGTATGCTCTCTGACTGTTGACTTGTGCTTGGAAAGTGCTTAGCCAATGAGCATATTAGGTTCCACCATCAGATTCACCGCTTGTTGTGCCATCTTGGGGGGTTTTTTTGCAACCAAGAAAATGCTCATCTCAAAGTCTATGGGTTAAACTTACCTATGGTAATATACATCTTTAGTGGGCAGGGCCACTTTGACACTTGCAAAAAAAGACAGCCACCACAGAGGGTGGCTGTTTGCTAGAATTTGCTTCTGCTAATTTTGAGTCAGTGGTGTGCTATTTGGTCCCCGGCCAGTATAAAGAAACGTGTGCTCTAATTGATGAATCTATGTATTTATTAATGTATGGATAATTAGTGCAGCTTTAACCAAGTTTACATAATAAATGTAGATAATATTTCTTTTGTTTTTAGAGAATTATAATAGTAGTAATAGTATAATAATCAAGCACAAGCAAGGTAAACAATAAAAGTAAAATTTTATTACATGTTTATATACAAACAACCCTGCAAGGCACACATTTGTTTAAATAAGAATATACAATACATTTTATTCTTGAAAGCAAACAGTTTTAGTTGTGTACATATATGTATGTATATATATATATATATGTATATATATATATGTATATATATATATGTATATATATATATATATAACTGTGGAATTAAGTTAATGTTTGGGGAAATCAATAGTTCCATTATATAACCAGCAGGAAGATTACTTATGTCAAGTAAAGGCCAGGTGGGGCTTAAAAATAAAGCCAAAGTACCATACAAGGTCCGTTCCAAAAGAGGCTCAATGTTCAAGCTAAATTATCAACTTAACAACTTAAGAGCACGAATAAATATGTTTGCAGCTTAGTATAAAACAAGAGAGAGCTAAGTGTAAAAGCAAAACTGTTGATTTACCAGTTCAGCTACCTCATATATGGTCATGAGCTCACAGATAGAAAAAGATGTGGTATGCAGACGTAGTGACATAGAAACAACCTCTTTCCACTGAGCAAAGAAACATCTCCGCTACATAGAGCTACCACCACCCACAAAGCATTAACATTAGCATTAGCAAAAAAAAAGAAAAAAGAGGCTGACAAAAGTTAATGGTTCATATCTTCAATCGCTATGATCTAGAACAGGGGGATGCAGTAATTTCCCAAGGGACCACATGACAAACTGGGACTAATGAGAATGGCCGAATCACTAAGCTGAACTAAGTGCTGCTCAATATTAATTAATTTGACCTCTTTATGAACCGCTACTGGCAAAAGCAGACGCCATAATTATAATAAACAATAAAAATGTGAAATAAGCAGCATTTTCTCACTGTTTAATCAACATACCATGAAACAATTGTGAACAAAATGTGGACATTTTAGCCAAAAAGTCAAGCTTCATACAAAGTGCTGTTGCTATTTTGCTTATATTTTATTTATATTTTTTCTTTTTCATTCACAGAAACCAAGTCTATTTTGGATTTGAACAAATGCATTACAGTCAGGTTCACCTGAGAGCTCTACAATGTCTTTGCCTTTCTTCCTAAAAAAGTCTTGAATTTCTGCTCTTATTTCCCAAACTCTTCTTAGCACTTTATTTAGTCTCATAGCTATTATTTTCTGTAGTTCCCCGGAGCAGACAAAAGTAAAAAAAAAAAAAAA
>NW_024582486.1:527814-533341 GCF_018398535.1 Haplochromis burtoni | reverse complement strand
TATATATGTTAATAGAAGTCTGTTTAGTGTTCAAAGAAGAAAGAAGGCCCCAAATTGCAGATGTCCGGTCAGCACAGATAACAGCACAAAAGTGACCAACATAACAGTTCCATATACTTTCTTAGGTTCTTAAACAAAAAAATACAAAAACATTGAAAAGACCGTGGTAAAACTTTCCAAGCCTGCACTTGCCCTCTGTATTAAGAATACAGTACTTAACAAAGACATTAACTCATAAAGTAAGAGTTAAACTCCATATCCATAAAGAAGTATAATTAAGCTGGCTGTATGTCATCTATAAATGATAATGAAAACCTTTGTCAGTGCTGTGAAACACAGTAGATTTTTTTTTTTATTAGATTGTTTATGTTACTGACAAAAAAGGCCAAGACTGATTAAGGCCATTGATACTTAAGATACACTGCTTAGCAAATTTATTACACGACCTGTCATAAAAATAAGAAAACACAAATATCTGTCAAAAATGTGTTTAAAAATTATATTGATAATTATTAGTCAAGAAACAAACCAAATACCTAAATCTGTGCTGGCACACTGACCCTCTCTCAAAAATTAGAAGTTTATCAAGCATAACGTTCAACCACTGAGATTTTAAATTTCTGTTAAGAAATCCAAGTAAATAACTGTGATTTGGCATGTTAATCAAAAATAATAATGCGCTTTTGCACTTTTTCAACTTTTTTATGAACAGTAACTTTGAAAATTCATGAATAACACATATGATATTGTAGCATTATAAATATTTTGTTTAGAGAACTTATTGGTGGATTAACCATTACGGAAACATAAAACACGATTTTGGTAAATATCAAAACTGTTAATTCAGGGAAGCTGTGGCATAAACCTTACATCAGGTGATGGTCTAATAAAATTGTTAAGCACTACAGGTTTGTATTTGGTATGAATATTTTGTAGTTTAAACACAGAAAAATAGCATTTTTAAATATATGGTTTTACTTTTTGTAGAAAAAGGTGAAATGAAAGTTGTATTTCAGCTAGACTGAAAAATCTATTTTACTTTTCTTTTGGAGGTCGTCTTAAAATGCATGAAAAATTTCAGGGTATTGGCAAGAATCCACATGAACAGCATATCATAATAGCTCCATTCTGTACATTGTTCAGTACAGACTATTGATTATGTAGCGATCAGCCATGACATCCTGTCACTCCATTCGAGCTGCCTTTATGAAAATGTTTGTCCAACATCAATCAGGACTTTTGTGAAATAACTTTTGTTATTCACAACAAAATGATTTTGTTCACAGCACATAAAGCAAAGATTGAAAGATGAAAAGATTCTCAAGACAAAGGCCCATCTTGACTTATGAAATAAAGATAAACAATGTGATGACAAAAAACTAATGTCTGGGGCTTTAAGCTTAGAAACATTAAGATACAGGCAGTCGTACTCCTACAGTTTGTCATCACAAAGTGTCATGACATACTGTGACAGATTTGACAGATGCAAGCTCCCTTAAGTGGCTACTGACTTGCACCAACGTTTTACCTTACAAATACAAGTTCAACAAACAACCATCGTTGCATTGCTGCAGTTCATTCCATAGAAGGATCAGGAGATGCCTGACCAAAGATGATTTTTAGAGGCTTAGGAAGGCTTGTCAGCATTATTCCCAAGCCTTCCATCGTCTGGAGTTTCAGAGTTCCCAGGCTGTGCCATAAATTTTATTGAATATTCCTATTGTGACGTTCCGGCCTTTATCATGCCAAGAGACCAAGTCGCTTGACCTTAGCAGACAGGAAAGAGTGGATTATGAAGACTAAGGTCTTAGGGCAACAATGCAGGTCCAGTTGCTGTAAGAAGATACAGATATGTAAAAAAGAAACATGATTAAATGAAGGAAATCCATATCATTTTGCTTATTTTAAACATTTCTATAAATGCATAACAAGCAGGTCAACCCATCTGAATCGGAATTATCTGAATAACTTACAGAGTGAAATATGTCTGAGAGGGAGCATGTAATGTTTTTTTCTTAAATGTCAAAGAGATGACTAACACACAAGCTTAGGTAGAAATCAAATTTAGTCAAGTTCACCATCTGTCTAACAAGTGAGCACTCACCACTCAGAGTAATGGTGCTAATGATTTTACTGATGCATTATTGCCCTGAAATGTCACATATTTCACTTCAAGTCAAAATTGAACAGAAAACAGGGGAAAACTTACTATCTCAGCCTCGGGACCTCCAAAATCAAGGAACATCATCCGAACGCCGTCGTCTGAGGACATTCTGAGGCGCTCAAAAGGCTGCTGGAGGAGAATATTCTTCCTGACACCCATTTCTTCGGTGAACAGTGTGAAACCGTCATCGATGTGAACTCCCAGCATGCACTCTTTCCCATTCCAACTGCAGACTGCCAAAGCAGAAAAAACAGTGCTTATGTGGCGTAAAGGTCAAGTAATGATTTATTTGTGATTTCATTAGTAGTATCATTCAGTATTGATACAGAGCTACAGAATGCACTTTACTAAATGTGACACTGAAAAGACAGAGATGCAGTTTAAATAGTTTTTGCTGTAAGAAAACAAAATTGTTCCAAATTTTAGTTTAGTAAAAGAAAGTTAGAATTAGTTTCACATATTGGAATTAAAAGAACCATTTTTAGTTTATTCTGGAAAGTTTTTGCATCATTTTATTCCACCAGCAGAGGGCAATGTGAAACCTTTACTACACAGCAAGGTTTTACACCGCATGGCACTGGTCTCAGAAAGTAGGACTACTGTGAGCAGTAAATCCAGCTGTAAAGCTGTAGGGGGTTTTACTCAGTCTAGATGTAAGCAAAGAGCTAAGACTTTATATACTACAATACATACGACAAAATGCTTTGTCTTCCCTCAAGCTCCTTATAAAAATCCATTGCATGAAAGTTTGTTTTCTAAAAACCCAAATCTTTTATTAAAATGAAACCAGAAGAATTGTGCAAAGATTAGGGACGTTCTACAAAGGGGTACAGCGTGCAGATCACTGTGTAAAGAACAATAAATCGCACTAATCCTGCTTTGTGAGACCAGCCTCTGTTTTAAACTGGAATGTTTGTGTGTCTGTTGAACAGAACCAAGTCTTAAGCCCAAGCAGGAATTGTTTGGTTGAAATAGATTTGAGGTATATTTATAGACACGATTCAAATGTCTGAATCAGTCCATGAAAAAAAGTCATGTTGTACTGCTAGTTGGATAGTATTTTGACTTTCAGAAGGCTCCATCTTTATTCCTCTTCAGCTTCTACCTCTAACAAAACCTTATTTATTTCTGAAAATCGGTTCGGATACGGAAATGTTACCTGCCATTACAGGTAAATTCTTCTTAAAATATTGTTTAGTTCAGGTTAACAATGATTACAAACCAGTGTTTCTGATAGTAATGGGGGGGGGACCCAAAACCAAAAAACTCTTACCCTAACTTACAGCATACAGACACTGCTAACTGAATTACATAATTCATGTGTACTCTAGTATAGAACTGACATCACCATTTGGTATTTAACATGTAGTGGGCTTTTCTCTTAATACGTCTGAATTTCAGATTTATTCGTAAACTGAAGAATCTTTTCTATCTCTGTACCCGTGGTGACCTCCTTGGTAAGCTCAGCAGCATTGTGGCAACCCTCCACCAGCAGATGAGTCCAGGTCGACAGCTCCTTAGCAGAATCCACCCTAAAAACATGCGTCTCCACGCCTTGCTTTGTGCCTGAACGTAGGCCAAATGACAGCTCAGAATCCAAGACTGGAGAGCTTTTTCCTGGACCAGAGTGGACCAGTCTGAGAAAGGAGGGTGTGGGGTAGGTGAAAGAGTGGGAAAAAAAGTGTATGAGAAAGATGATAATGAAGACTTATAGAAAATAATGTGGCCATAAGAGCAAATGATGTTGCAGACAAACTGCTACAGGGCTACAGAGGAGAGAAAAAACAGAGGAAAAACCCATGACTCATAGGTTCTGTTTCCACATGAATATGATGTTATTTGGCAAAACGTCCAACAGTCCAGCTATGGAAAGAGTGAGCATGTGTTCTCTGGGCTAAATCAAGCCAGAGGAAGGCCTGAGCCGAACAGAGTGGGGCTTCTGAAACTCCATCGTTATGTGAATGCGTTGATATAAGAAAGAGAGCGAAAGCACAAGTGTCATGTTATGTAGCATGTGCTGTAAGGGTGGAAACCTGGTGGTGATGAGCGGGTGGCTCTTTGTCGGATTGTTGAGGCTCTCTTTGCTTTCAGGACACGAGGGATACAAGAGCAGGTCCTTGTCAGTCAGCACAGCCAGTACGGGTTTCTCTGGACCCTGAGATACCTGCGCACGTTGAAATTTCTATCAAAACTTCAGAAATATTTTAAACTTTCTATTAGGCTGCAGATCAGTTTAACCATTGCTCCCCCCACCCCCACCCCCACCCCCATTACCTGCTCTGTAATCCAGCCCAGATGTTTGACTTCCATGCCAGGCTGCATGCTCCTCATCTCCTCCTTCACTCGTGGTAAAAGGCTGGCAGCACCAGCCTGGATGGCATTGTACCAGGATTGGGCCATGGCAGGGTCTTTTGCCCTCAGGAACACAGAGTTCTTTTTGTTGGATGAAATCACCTCAAAATACCTGGCAAATGAGATGACAGAAAAAGAGAATGATGCCAGAAGAAAAGCATAAAAGAGGCGGGGAAAAAAGCTGTTAGAGGAATTAAAAAGACATGGCAAAGTGACTAAAGCTTAAGGGTGAAGAGGAAGTTTCAGATTTTAACAAAGAGAATGTGAAAAAGACACACGAAGAAGTCCCTTTTACAAAGCCATATCATTTTCATGTGTCAGATTTTTTTTTATCCAAATGCATAAACTGTATGAAATATTACATAAATCGCTGAAGCTTTAACATGTAATACCTGTTTTCTGTGTCTGGAGGGCACTGTTTTCGTGACACCTGGCACATCTTCAGCGGGATGCTCCGGGGCTCCTTCACCTCAGCAGGGGAGAACTCAGTGCCCCTTTGAGGTGTGGAAGGGGGAGAATCCCACGGGAGACCTGCTCCAGGGGACCCAGAGCTTGTAAAGAAGGCAGACATCTCCTTGATGTACTTCACTGAAGCAGAGTGGGAGGGTGTGGGAGATAAGAGAAAAGGCAGAAGAAGTAAAAGAGGACAGAGAAGAGAAAGAGAGAAAAAATGTAAAAATGAAGCCTCCAGGTTTGGAGATGAGTTGAAAGCTGTAACACTTAAGAACTGTTTCAAAGTGGTGCAGAAATCAACGCACAGTACAAAGAGCTCTATGTCACAAAAGTTCTCCCATACAGAGCCTATGATGTTTATGTTGCATTTCTGTTGTAGGTAGTTGATTCTGGCATGTCTTTAGCAGCCACTGGTGCCATAGAGAAGATGTAATCTGACACTCATATCTCACTCGTGTGTCACATGTCATTCTGGTGCTCCAGCACAAGGATTATCAGTAGTGACCGTTACGGCGTCTCTGTTTGTGCTACTAACAGTGGCATTCTTAGTGCCAATAT
>NW_024582486.1:477994-521715 GCF_018398535.1 Haplochromis burtoni | reverse complement strand
ATTTACAAGTAACCTCACATTCACACCTGCAGCCAGCTTTTTGTCTTTGGATTCTACCCAGAGAGCTGTCCACTGCTCTACCCTCTCTAACAACAATAATAACAACAGTAAAAATAATTTGAAAGTTCAATAAATGGAAGAGTCTATAAGTGCACCATGACACACTGGTGTGAATATACATGTGTGTCTTTGTGTGTCTAAGCGTGTGTTTTCAAGATGACTATCTTTTTGTGGTTTGAAGGACCACATGGAGGTGAAACATCGTGAAACATGATGACATCACCGAACTATCAGTGTGACCGAGGATTCAACAGCAGTATCCAACAGCTTACTTTGATGAATAAGGCTTTTGATATATATAGATCAGTAACCCCGACCCATTAACAGTTAGGACTGGCTAAACTGATTGTGAAGCACTCTGTTACTGGTCATATGGTTGAGTTTCCAAACCACAATGTTTAAGGAAAGAGTAAAGCACAGCAAGAAATACAATGGTAAACTGCTGATCAAAGTCTAGCTAAGAAACCCTGTCAACTGATGGATGTAAATGCACAGGCAATCCTTGTAAATAACAAAGATATTCTCAGGGATCAAGAAAAACAGAGACATGAGTTAGACGGAGAAGCTTATGCAGCGCATAAAACTTGAAAATCTATTAAAGGTTTATTGATGCAACATTGTTTGAAAGAGAGACGTCTCCCCGGGCCAGGAGCGCTCCAAGGTTGACTACAGATGTGTCAACCTGTACTACTTCTACTGAAGTCTGGACTCTTGGGGACAGGGGAAGAAAACAGGTAGGCTTTCACAGTGTTGAAAGCTGATTAGCATTCATCTGACCATATGTGCTGGGAATGCAGTTCTGTTCATTGCACTGGAAGGCCAGTTTTCTTCTTCCGACAAGCCATCACAATTCTGACACCATATGTTGTGGAGTTCTTTCTTGCAAATGCCTAAGAAGTTAGAAAAACACGGCCCGAGGTGCTTCGTCATAAGGACTTCCAGTTCTGTATGGTGCATGACTGACACAATAGTGTCAGGGCTTTCACATTAATACAACGGGAGGTTAAGAAGTGCAAAAACACACATCCATCCATCTATCCACCCATGTTCAGAAGTGTGCTAAAAACATATTTATGAGATCTTTATGCTGTCCCGTAAGTTAAAGACAGATTTGTCTCCTAATAGCCAATGTCAGTGTCAGAGGTACATCTGAGGGGGAAGTTCCCAGTTTAAATTTGAAGAAAGAAGCTGTGGCTCATGGTCAGCATCTTAAAGCCAAGGCTATGGGGGTGCCCATAATTTTTGGTGGATATAATTAAGTGTTATGAAATTGTTACTGTATCTTATTCTGTACACATATCTTTTTAAACGCAGTTTTACCACTCACACACCCAAGCTCAGATACCTAAACACACCACCACAGATGGAGTCCTCTGCTGCAGTCCAAAAGGCTGTGTATGGCTTTAACAGCAGTAGCCACTGCTGGAGTAAAAATAGCCCAGAGGACGTGGCAAAGCAGTAGGTTTAAGGCAAAGCTTTGGTTTCACATGGGAAGTGTGAAGTGCTCTGTACAAGAGGCATGTAGCCAGAGGGCAAGCAGAAGAGTCATAGCACAGGACAGCAGGAACGAGAGAGGAGGCTTTTACTTTTCCCAAAATAGAGATCCTGCCAGATACACACAGCCTTCCACTTATTTAGCTTCCAAGCATCAACTCTCTAACAGTGCACGTTTTATTTGCCAATTTAGGGAATGTTTACAAATTTTCACTCTTATGGAAAATTGCTACATTGCTACAACTGTGTGCTTTTAAAGTAACTGCAAGTATCCAGACGTGAGTAGTGTGCAGAATATTGTCAAACTGTCACATAGTATGAAGCAAGAAAACTGCATGAGCAACATTTATGTAAAACATGACTACGGTTCTTTTTCAGACGTGCTGCTATGAGCATTTAGGGATTACAGTGCATGTGTGAAGAAGTCTTAAAATGCTCCAGGAAAGGGCATGACCTAAATTCTGAATAATTCTCGGAATAATTTTCTCTGCACCTCTTTGTTTGCAAACTAATTTTCCATACTTTTCAAAAGTAGTGTGGATCAATAGTAATGTTTTGGATCTAAAACCTGTCTGCGATGTTTCCCTTTTCTCTCTCTACAGAGATAAAGTCAATTCCTTTGAAATTTTGTTAAAGATTTGTTGCAAAAATCTTAAAAGATTAAGATTAAGGAGTACAAATTTTCTCTCAGCAGTCTGCATGGAGAGTTTCCTTGAATACACATTTGTGACTCAGACACAAAATTTACACAAAAACGTTTTCACACACTTGCACCTGGGTACACATGTAGTAGCGAGTTTTTTAATACTTAATAGTGCCATTCTTTGTAAACCTCAGAGATAGTTGTGTAAGAAAATCTCAGTAGATCAACCGGCTACTTCAGCAAATGCATTTTATGGAACTCACACAACATTTTTTGGTTTACGGGTTGGTTACAACCAGTGTTTTTTCACTTCCTATTTTACCTTAAAATCTCTAATAGCTATTCCTGTCTGTTTTTAGCATCGCCTGTGTTTTATTATCCCATCATTTCTCCTATCTTAGCTCTCCAGACTTCATCCAAACACCTACTGCTCTGAAGTCAGCAAAGTATGCTGACTTCAGAGATTAATAAATGTAAAAATTGCCCATACTTAGTATTTTTCAGCAGAATTTTATATTGCCTTGCAATGTAACATAATTACTGAATCTTCGAGCCTCATAAGTGTGTAGCTTTTAAGAAGGGTTTCAAACTTATTACAAAAACAAAGAACCACCAAGTGACAAAAATATTCCATATACAGAGCGGGTAGTAATTTCCTCCCAAACTCATGTAAACTGGTTAAAAGAGTGTTTGCCTGCTTCAGCAGACCATCTGAACTGATGTGAAATGTGAGCTGTCAATAAGCGACCACAACAACAGAAAACATTTCCATGCTAAGAAAGCTGCTAAAGTTTTTCAACCCTGATTTTATATACTTACTGGCTTTTTTCATTCAAATTTGGCATTGTGGTTGATAGCGCCTATTTCTATCGTGTGACAAACTCAGAGCACATATCTAATACTGCTTTACATGGACTACATGGTCTGTGGATGTCAGTATAGTGCAGCCAAATGACACTTCAGTGACATCTGTCTAATAAGAAGGCCTCAGTTACACAAAAAGCACAATTTCAATAACAGCAGATTCTTCAAAAACACTTTAAGAGAATATAAGGAGAGCGAACATAGTCGTGGCTAGAGGTGCTAATATCTAGCACATAAACATATTTCTATTCTCGGTGGGCATTACTCTTTATTATGTAAGGCTGAGATTATGTCTCTGGTGCTGCACAAACTGCACAGCAGAATAGGTTGGGAGAAAGCAGCAACTATAGAGATGTTTACTTCTGTAAAGAGGCTTTTATAATCTCCCCAAATAACAATCTCGATGTGATAGCTTTTAAACATAGTGCCGTATTAAAAAGAGAGGTGAGACGATAAGAAAGATGGAGAACTGAAAGGGGTGTAAAATGGAACGAACAACATAGAAAAGAGAAAGGCAGCAGGAAAAATGAAGATTGGGAGCAAGAAAAGAGAATATGAACGAGCGAGACAGGCAATACAGGGAGAGCGAATATACAGCTTAGCTCAGCCAGAAATGTTGCCATGAATACCAGTGGCGGCTCATTCAATACAGGGCTAAAATTAGCTGAGATGGCACTGTTATTACTTTAGCTTATCTGGCAGCCAGTGAAACTACTTTTGTAGTGTGTGCGTGTCTGTGTGAGAGAGAGTTATGTGTGGGAGTAAGTGTGCGCATGTGAGGAGGTTCTTTGCTTCTTCTGCAGGATCTGCCACTAAGCTTTTCATGGTAAACTCGTCACTTTTACATTGAACCTAACAACTCCTAGCCAGACACTTTCAGTCAGCTGAGTTCCAGCACAGTTTGCTTAACCGTAACTTGGACATTACAAACTGCCAAATAACACTTTAACTTGTTCGAACTCTAAACAGCCAGACCTCATTATTATGCTGATTACCTAATATACACAGAAACCATCACATATATCATTAACCCATCACTGCTAATCCTTGTCTGAAGCCATCCATACCCAGGAGGAGCATATCAGGAGGCCAGCAGCTTAAGAAGTTAGGCATGAGCTGACATGTTTCCAGACTTGGCACTTATAAACTGAAACTGGACCAAACAATACACTAAAGCTAAAATACCAGCCCTTCGTCCGCTTGCCACTGGTTACTGTGGGAGCAGCTGGAATGTGACTGGGGAGTTGCTGACCTCAGAAGCATGTTGTTGCCTCTGTAAACTATGTCAAGCAAAGAATGTCCCAATGTTACACCTCAGGGGAACAATGTTATGGGTGAAAACAACGTCATAAATTACTGTATAAAAAAAGTGAAACATGTTCAGTACATAGAGGTCAATTGAGGCAAAACAAAAATAATAAGAAGAAAAAAAACAGGTTTGCAATAATCAATTATACAAAAATGTGGAGTTCATGTTTCGCAAAATGTAAGATGTGGACTATTCAAGAGACGATGAAAGTGGACATCAAACAAATGAAAGATTTAGCAAAAACTCAAGACTGCAAAAAGGAAAATGTTACAGATACATTATGAGCTCATTTCGGTCCATTTCATGTTCTGTCACTATGTAATGGTTTCATTCTGTGTTCAAACATCACCTTTTCATGTGTGAAGTTTGCTTTTATTTCCCAATGGAAAAGAAAACACGTTTGGGTTTTTTTCAGCACTTCTCTTAAACTTGTAAACAGCAAGATTCTGGGCTGGACTAATGCTAAACAGTCACCACTGCTGCAGAGACAGAACAACTGATTGATTGACCACTATTGATAATCAGGCTGAATGGCTTGTGACTAAATTTCATCATAGAACACAGGTATGGTTAAAAGTCAGATATGTTATGTTATATATATATATACATATATTTCTTTCAAACTTTCAGTAGACGTATTGAAGTTTGGTTGACATTTTACACACAAACATTGTTCTGTGCTTGTAAATAAAGGCTTAATCTAACAAATACGTCAATGGTGATGTTCATGCTTGGTATGTGAAACTTTGTTTTTTAATAGGTTTATAGGTTTGTTTTGTTGTTTTTGAATTTAACCACAACACAGAACTGAATAAGTGGAAGAAGATGGATGGATGTATGGATGGTCTACAGGGACAGGGAAGCTAAAAAAGACAGGAGCTAAAATGTCTAGTTTCACAAGGGAATGCTTTAAGACAACTGCAAATTATGCAATTGCAGAAGTGATTGTGCTGGAAGTGAGCACAATAGGAACTCCTTTAAAATAAATACTCGTTACTAATCAAAATCAGTCTAAAAAAGTTAATGATCAGGATTAGGCTTCGATATACCAAAACCACAAGTGGGGTTTGTGAACATTTTGAGGCATGTGGTACACATACAAGGAAGAGGAAAAACACTCTCGTCAGAGCCTTTTCTTATTGATCCCTAATTTTGTGGGCTGTTAAATGCCAGCTTTACTGTATGTGTCCCTATTCTATCACTGATTAATGTGAATCTCCTTCTGGTCAATTACCCAGGTCTATATGATTTAGATAGGTCTGTCATTCCTATAGCCCATTTCATTAAAATCATGGATACATGCCAACTTTGGGAGGTGTTAGGTATGACATAAGTGAGAGAGAGAGAGAGAGAGAGAGAGAGAGAGAGAGAGAGAGAGAGAGAGAGAGAGAAAGCAGAACGCAGTGAAACTTTTAAATGAACTCACATGCTGCCAAAGAGATTTGATTACTTTGCATAGTGTGTCAGGAGAGTTAATTATCCTAATTCAACAAAGTGAAAGTGAAGGAAACTTGAACTGGATCTGGCAGAACACAAGAACAGAGTAGAAGGGATGCTTGGTGGCAAATGTTCACTTTTCTTTTGCTTATGATTGCTGCCTAAAAGGCAAAAGACTCATCGATTTATAAAGTATACACAAACTATTTTTCCACCTCAAATGTGCAATTTTAGATGTGTTTTCGTAATCGTTGGAAGCTAAAATTGCACACACATTATATGAATAATAAAAGTAAATATCGCCCACTCCATCCCCAGCATGGCAATGGGCACAATGCTGCGAAACAGTTCAGTGGAATTTAAACCTGTAGTGAAGTAAGAGACTGACACAAAGAGTGGGCCACCAATTTAACAGGGGCCTAGAATCGGGGCAGAGGGTTCAGAGAGGGCTTGTTAAGTAAACTTGATGACACTGAGGGAGAAAGGGCCTGTTGGAGATTTGTGATTTAATAAAGCTATGTTATTTAACTGGTTAATCCATTCCCTTGCTGAGTGTAAGCACAATGTCCTTACGGGCCAGCAGCTCTGAAGGAAAAAGGACCCAAGCTTTGTGTCCACAGCGTTAGAGGTTTCATGGCAGGGTTACTCACAGAGATTCAGAACAATCCACATAACACCACACATTACCACAGAACTACACTACTACTGATGTCTGATCGCATCCAGTCTGTTAGACTCCTCAGCCATTTCTAACACTCGCTGCAAGAGAGTAATATAATAATGGACAGTGGCAGCAAGTTTGCAGCACTGAGAAGGGTCGTTTATATTTATTTGCATTTCATAAAGCAGTCTTAGCGGAGTCATCTTAGCGATGCTGAATTAGCATTTATATTTCTGTACTAAAATTCTTTGTCACTTTTACAATACATAACTACTAAGAACAGAAGCAGGACGAAAGAAAAGTTATTGTGACATCACATTATCATATTTAATGCATGTGCCACGTAAGCATTTAAAGATTTGGGGGACTAGATAGGTGCAATTTATTCTTCAGAAAGTGCCAAATAATAATCAACAGCAAACCCACCTTCTCGTGTCCTAGTAAGATCTAACAGCTGTGTATTAGCCAGGTTAAAAGGAAAGGAATCATGATCACAGTAATAATTATACTGGCATAAGAAACCAGTCTGTTTGCTGAATACAGACCTTAAGAACACATCAGTGTTACAAACTATATACATTCATAGAAAACACACACACACACACACACTCAGTTCTGACACTATTTGGGTGATTATAGCTTCAATTCCAAAGATTCACTTTGAGTAATGATGCACCAATCAACAAACCAGGGACTGAAATCAGCCAATTTTCAGTTTTCTCGTGTGTGTACAGCAACTCGCTTTCAGTTAATTATTTGTAGTTCTTTCCACTACCACAGCACTTTACTTTCAGTTGTTTCAGTGAGAGAATCCTGCAATTTACTGCAATACTGTTAAGTTTAATAATTTATTTTTTTTATGAAAGTAATAGTCTGCATTGAACAAAGGTTGCCCACATATGCTGTCAGTTGTACCCCTTAGAAAGAGAACTGGAATTATCAGAAATCTTTATCTTCATCTATCTTTATCAATATAGAACCATAAATTATTCTCCAGTTAGGAGAGAAGTAGTTTTAGGGACACACGTTCCAGATGAAGGAACAAAACTGATCATTCCAAACAACAGGACCATCCTGCATCTGCTGCCACCCACCAGATGAATACATTACCTAAAACACAGAAATACAGACAATCGCTTTGCTGACTGGACTGACACAGCTCAGCCACGACCACCTGAGAATTTGCAGTCGGGACGTGTTAATTAAGAAAATCTCACCTGCCTCCCTCACTACCTTTCTAGCATGTCCTAAAAAACACACAGGTCAATCTCTGGATCAGGGAAAGGGAAAAGAATCATGTGTGAGTGCAAATTCATGTGAAAGTACAGTCTATTTACAGATTATATCATGTGTGAATAGATAAGAGGGCTAAGACATATGCTGCTTCAGTAACAGAATCTCAACTTGTACAGAAACTTTTTCAGACAAGGAATGAATAATCTTAGCCAGCAGCATGCTGTGTCCCAATGAGAAGCTTAAAACTTTACTCTCCACAGTCATTATGTTCCATAAATCACTCGCCTAACCCTACTTAAATCAATACAGTAAGATAGAGCAAGAATATATATCTCTGCTGGCCTTGCTTAAAAAGACTATATGGTATGTATCTCCCTTTGAGGGGCTATATTCACACATGTCCTTGAAGAGCTTGATTTGTAGATATGAAATATGATTTTAGCCCTCAAAGCAAAATGTAACTCAGTCTGGTCCTCATTATTCTTCTAAAAGCGACTGAGCTCTTCATTTTGTAGCCAAAGAAGTGACTACTTACAAAACCAGAGCTAGAGTGGCTATTACATACTCTTTAACAGGAACCCAGTTAAAGGTCAACAAAAAATCTTCTACGTAGCGTGCCGTATAAATGCTCTCAGTTTGATCAGTTGTGGCCCTGCTGTTTGTAAAGCACCAGTTGTGGCATTTATTGATTTCCATACAGGCAGGAAATCGCAGAAGGAAAGACTCTAGTCGAAAATACACAATGTTATTGTGAATGCTAGTACAAGAACCAATCATATATTGGATGTTTATCATTGAGCCAAATACACAATATATTGCATGCTTACACTAATTTTTAATTTGATAAAAAAAAGTATTAGAAAAATATATGCATTTAAATTCACAGATATGGAATAAGAACCTTCATTCACTCATTAAATAAAATGAAACAGTGTTTGCAACACACAGGAATTTCTGTGTGCATGGTGTGATCTGAAGTGTTGCCAAATCATACAATACAAGCCTATGCTGAGGACCCATATTACTCCTCTGAAATGTATTGTAAGGGTTAAACTGAATAGTCACATTTCAGCAAGAGAAAATGTTTTATCTTGAGGTTATATGCACAGTACTCCAGAAACCCAGTAAAAGGTAACTGCTCAAATGAACTTAACTTAATGTGTAGCATCAGAGGGAGGGAGGAGTGAGCACAGTGGTTTGCACTTTGTTTTAATTTGTCTCTGGTGTTGGATCAGTTATGAACCAAATTGATCTGTTAACAGGAAACGTCTCATATGTCTGTTAAAACACAGCTTTTACTGACATCGTGTAAACATGTTAATAGCTGAATGCTACAATATGTGACTGAAAAACAAACAACGATGAATGCAGTTCCACATGTGGCACAGTGTATATTCATTAACACACCGACAGCTTGAGATTACACTGTAAACAATGTTTTGCTACACACAGATACACAAGTATCTCTGTGTAAAGACACACAGGTATTACCTCAGAGATTTCAGGGTTATATTGTGAAACTGTTTGTAACAGGTTTTGCAATGCAGCTCTGCTCTGGATAAATCCCGGGCTCTGCCTGATTCTCACATTCCAGGACCTCGCTCGCTGTCCTGAACAATTTCTAAGAGAACGTTTTGCCTTTTTTTATCAGAAACATGTTGATTCTCCTTCAGCTTTCTTTCATTTATCTGAATTGTGACACTGTTTTCAAAGAGAAGCACAAATACATGAAACCTTGGCTTGCAATGTATTATTTCTGTTAGAACATGCCTCACATTCCCTCATCAGATTATTTTTAGCAGCTAATTTGCGCAGCTCTTGGTAGAATGCTTCTTATTATTAAAATGAAATGACTGCGTCTTTGTACTGTACATAAATTAGCGCATTGTTAGTAGATCACGCGCAGAACTCCCCTTCGAAGTCTGTCCTATTTTGATTTTTATCACTTTGAATGATGTATATTTAGTTCTTCGAACGAATTAAGAAGGATATAAACGTATTTTTGTACATTCAGGATTTTAATTTGTTGTCAGGACTTCCTCCACCTCTGCAGTCCATCTCTTGCCTCCGCCTTTTACAATCCGCAAGGTCAAATATTAACAACAATACTCAACATGTGAGGTTTACTCCATAAAATTATTATATGGATACACTTCTTCAATTGACACATATTGCACAAACCGGGAATACAAACTCGCCATATAATGTAAGGGAACTCTCCATCATAAATTTTAATATACATAGAGACAAAGAGGCCTGAGTTGCGTGAATGTGCGAGAGCGAGACATCGGAGAGATTAAGTTTGGAGTTAGCTCTAGTTGAGAATGCTGACAAAGCATCCTTCAGCCAACACTTATCACAAACACAAATGAACCTCTTCAAATCAAGTCTCACCTCAGGCACTCCTGAAACACATTCCCGTTTGTGCATATTGGATGTTCACAATCTGACAGCTTCATAGCAAGTATTAATACCCTTAGGTCTGGGGGGATGATGGAGCCACATTTATTAAATACAGTCAAATGTGCACACACTGTGTTCACTGAGTCTTCATCTTAAGAGACATAATGATTCAGATTCAAAATACAGCCTGCATGAAAGGCACAGCCTGAACAGCGTAGCAACACATGACTCAACACAAGCCGTCACTGATAGTTATCTCTTGGTCCCTGGCACATGTGATACATGTGTAGCCATTTACACAGCATCACACTGTGCAACTGGCTACACAGTGTGGCTAAAAATTAACAACTGACGGGAAATGCACAGAAGGTGCTGGCTAGCAGTTACAGTTCAGAAAAAACATGCACATCGACCGTTGTTCAGTATACTGGAAATGGTTCACAATAGCCTGCCATCAATGACGATGTTTAAATCAGGACAAATCTGCAAAGTTGACTAAATGTGTGACACCCAGGAATTTGAGTGTCTATGTTTGTGTGTGTGTGTGTGTGTGTGTGTTTGCAGCACTCTACTTGCACTCCCGTGGGCAGACAATCCACAGTGTGTTGACAAAGCCAACTCAAACATCACACAGCCAAGAGTCAGGGCAAGGCCACAAAAAAACATCTATAAAAGATGTTTTAAACCTACGCAGACCGAACATGTCCTATTTGGCAAAGCATCTTACTGACATATTTCAAAGAATTTAAAGGAACAAAAAGTTACCAAATGTGGGAGATTACATATAAATTAGTATAATCTAGTATCTCCTCCATTTAACACTGGAGGAAAAGCTGTATGCACCACAGAAAGGTCTGTCTAAGAGAGACAGTCTCACATCCAGCTAATTTAGAATTGCCACTTAACCTTACTTGCAAGTTCTTGGGCTGCAAGCCACCTTGAAACCCTGAATCGGGTAAGTGGTTAAGAAAATATATGCAATTAAGAAACCTAATCATGCAACTTATCACAAGGTTTGAAAAGTAATTTTTTTGTACGTGTCATCAAGTTTAGCAATGCTGTACTTTTTTTCTAAACTGCCTACGAGAAGAAGAAATTAAGATTTGTTTTAACCTGATGTTTCACGTCTCATACAAGAAGCTTCTTCAATTCTAATTTGTTTTAACCACATCTCACTTTTGAAACTGACACACTTTTCTCTAACAGGAATAAATGGGAACAAAGTCAATAAATAATTCTAACTAACCAACCTCCCAGCAGGGATAACAGACATTAGGATGCTTTATACAACTAACAGGACATGTCCAAAACATATACCATTCCTGCTAAAATAATTTTAGACAAAGGAAAGACTGCAACTATAGAGCTTCCATAACTAAGCCTATTTAATCCCTGACTATGCGTGCACTGGGCCAGAGAACAGCTACCCTAATGAAAAAGACAGGACAGAGAGAACTGCAAGTGTCCTGAGAAATGGGCATAAGAAACTCTGTGATTCCCTGTGTCTTAAGCTCTTTGTCTCATTCCATCCCTCATTCTCCCTCTGCACACATAATCACACAAACACACAGCATCTCCAACTCTGCTGAACCTCAGGTTGACATTAAGCACAAACACAAGCACAAACCTTTGAATCACACCATGACCAAAATCTACTTTTTATATGCACCTTTAAACATTGAACATTTCAGCAATTTAAGACTACAGACAAGCACATCTTGTATAGGTAATATTATTTCTATACTCTGGTATAGAATTTTTAAAATTCTTTTCTTAGCTACTTTAGATATTTCTCCTTTGTCCAAATAAGCACAATACACTGAAGACCCCTGAGGAGAATCTGTATGCTTTTGAGGACATACTGTAAGTATGCTGTAAGACCATTCATGTTTTTCCTTATTTAAAAGAGGAAATGATCACATCTCTCATCACTCTGCTTTATGGCCAAATGTATTAAATGGGGAAAAGTAGCGTAAGGTTGCAGACACACAGAAGAAATGTGCAGGTGGAAGCTGAATTCTTTATTTATAAACAAATACATAAGCATTTCATTTGAATAATGACCAACACATTCTACCAAGAAGAGTGCACACTCATCAGAAAGGAGCACCCAATGAGCAAGCAAGTAATCTGCCAAGGAAGGTAGTACAGTGTAAGCATAGGTGTTAGGCATGTGTTTCTCTCCAGAAACAGCATGGCAATCCAGATCAATGAGCAGGAGTTGAAGCAGAATTGATACGCTTTTGATGGAAAGGGAAATTCTCTTTCAGAAATTACTGGGGACTGTGTGGGGTCTTCCAGGGTAAGACAGCCATTCTCTGGATAAATATTGCAGCTCAGGTAGAGCACTGGATTTATCCTAACAATAAAGCTGCAATATTGCAAACATTTTTATCATACAAACCTGCAATCTGTGTGTGCTAAAGCTGTAGGATGTGTCAAAGAACACCAAAAATTACTGATCTTGCCCCATGCATGTGTTAATGACGGAATGATTTTTGCTGAGATTTTGCGGAACACAAAAGTGTCCAACTGAATTTTTTGTCAGCCGTAGCAAGGGAGAGCAACTCAGGTATGACTAGCAATACAGAGCAGTGCTTATTTTTTCCGTTCATTGACAGAGCCTGATCTATGATCTATTTATGGCTTATTTATTGAGTCAAAAATACACTACAGTGGCATTACAGATCAAAGGTTTACAGTTTTACTACTGTTTATGTTCACTGCCGCAATTTCTAACTCAGGGTATGCCGGCCTGCTCCAACTTTTTAGTGGGAATCTGGGTTGAAAAGGCATTCCTCAAAAAAAATCCAAATGGGAACTCAAAATTTTAACTTTGGACTTTTTCAGGAACCCACCATAATCCAACACTCACTATACATTGCTTTATTTTGACATATATATCCATATAGCATGTCGCAGATGTGATAACAGAGTTAAGTTACGAAAATGAAAAATCTGTTGGCGATGTTGCAGAGCTTCCTATGTACGCTGCTGAATGACGACACACAGATGTTTCATTGTGACAAAAAACATAAAACAAAAAAAAGAAAATACAAAATTGTTTTAATACTGACTCTCAGTATTTTGATAACGTCAAATGTTAATAAGAACAGTAAGGTTCTATACTGTTTCATCAGAAGACCTGTATTATTGGAGCTCTGCTCTAATCATTCAGGATAAGGACTCCATGACAAACTGCAGGAAGGAGCCAAAGGATACCACACTCAAAGCTTTAAGCAATCCACCTCAGTTATGTGGTCATTCTGATAACATCTCCCACAGTCATTCCAAATAAACTCTTAGTGGCAAACATCAAAGCAATATCAGGCATCTGTTTTTGTCATTTAACAACTGTTAATGACACACAACTTGCATTGAATTGCCTACCACAAACCTTCAGTAAATCACATTCGTATTATTAGTTTAAATAATCCCCACTTGAAATTTTATGCTCTAAAATGAAAACTGTCTTTTATCTTCTCCTTCAGTTGCAAAATTGATACTCGACCTCTTTGATAAATCTCCATCTTTACTACTACACTAGAAAGTGTTGACTGTCGAGAGCAACTCCAGCTAATTCGGCAGTTTTGTGACCATTAATTATCTTTAGCGCCTGTTTATTTGGCTTAACTGTGACACTTTACTTGGCCTTGCCATTGCTGGCTCTGTCCTGATGGGACTTCAGACATGGGTTGCAGGCATGACTAGACTTTACCAAACGAGGTATAAAAAACGATTACGAAAGCTCAAAATAAATGTAATCCTGTGTACTTGTTTTCTGAGTTTAACCTTCTACTGCAGGAGCTCATGTCTGCACAGATACTAAGCAGCCTTCCACCTTGTTCATCACGGGAGCTCTCACTGTGGTGTGTTACATTCTTTCCCGTACAATAAAAAAAAACTTAAACTTGACTCCTGGGATATCTTGGATACATGGACAGCATGTACCCACCCCCAACCCACCCCTTCACATTCACACTTGCCTCAATGTCCTGACCTGTCCTTTGCAGCCTCTTTATCCTCCCTTCCTCTGTGTGTGTGTGTGTGTGTGTGTGTGTGTGTGTGTGTGTGTGTGTGTGTGTGTTTATGTGATAGTGGAAGTTTGTGTTCTATGTGGCACTATAGTTTCTTTGTTTGTGTCCTTTTTGTCAAACCTTGGTTGCCCAGGGAACAATTCTCCCACCAAACTATTCCGACCCTCCACCCAGTATTGCGCGCTCTCTCTCTCTCACAGACTCACACACGCACATGAACTCACACACCTACACACACGAAGTTTTATAACTCTGTGCATGTACATAGTGGAGTGGATGCGCACATTGTCTTGGTTGGCGAGCTGGCTGCAACGGCAGATGCATTTTCAGTAAGAGTCCAAATTAAGAATGGATAGAAACACAGCAGTAATGACAAACTGCTGCTCATTCATTTGTCATTTATGGAAACATCACAGTTGTACACCTTCACTTCATCAAACAATGCCTAATTGGTCCATGATGTTTTCACAGTTAACATTTTACAAAACTCATATATAAATCTCATCATTCCTCCTGATCCTAAGCCTAAAAGTTGTTGCTGTGACTGGAAAATGTGAAAAGAACAGGTTGTGATGCAGCAGAAGCACACACACAGGTAAAGACACCGCATGTTCGCACACTCACACATAAGCATTCAGGCCATAAATGTCGCTGTGAAGAAATGCTGGCAGCTGTGCTTTTATGGCTTCATCTGGCCTGTTATATTTATCTGATACCCCCACCCTCACCCCCCACCCCATGTGCTATCTTTCTCATACGCATCCATTGATATTCCATCAACAATATAATATAAGGTCCACAAGTAAGGTGAAGAAAGCCAGCTCTAATTGTTTTCCACAAAAAAAAAAAAAAAACAGAATATTCACAAATTCCTATTTACAGTGAGAGGCTTTACGCACCTTCATGGTCACACCTGGGAGCTGCCCACTGTTGCCCTTTTCCTGTACTATTGGCTGCTAAGCAACTGTGTGGCCTATTTAAAATCATGTGACTCATTATAAATCGATAAAGTAAACACTGGTAAAATCATACCCAGCTGTGCCACATATGTGCCGCTGGAAATGCTTAACCCCTCACAAAACTGGTTCTAATGAGCAATTTTCCTGTTTTTAATGTTCTAATTTTATGCACACAGACAATTCTTAAGAAAAACCTTAAGCTAGCACATCATTAAAGAAAACCTAGTGTCCTTGAAGCCTTTGATTATACTGCTAAAGCAGACCTTGACATTAATACCCTACATGTGCTGCTGTAGCAATCAAATTGCATTAATCTGAGCAGGCAGATATGTGTTTAATACAAAATATTTTATCACTTGACTTTCAAAAGAGTTGGATCGGAAAAAAAATCCCAGCAAAGGTACAGAATGCTAACCAGGTGTCTAATATGCCTTAACTCCTGTAAATGTTGTGAAAGGGTTTATCTGACAGATTCAAGTGTTACTGTTCATATAGTCAAGATATTTTAATATGATGGAGGCCGTTTCTCCTTGATCTCAGTCAAGGCCGTCTGTGTTATGAATTTAACAGAGCGCTGAAAACTGCCGTGAGCACAGCAGTGGTGTGTTTGTTGCTGTGCACATGTAAAAGAGAGTGCTACCCTGACCTTTAACACCAGAGTGGTGCCAAAAAGGAGCTTGCTTCTCACTGTGTTTGTGAGTATCTTGACAAAATGCCAAAACCAAAATAAGCACTGTACATGAACTTTATGTCATCGGTATTTTCAAGCATTATCATGATACAGAATAGTCCTGAAATAAAGGAGCAATCTTGAAAATTACAGCAGGAAAAAAAAACAAAAAAACACACAACCCTAAATATGTTTTCTTTTATTCCCGTAAAATGCTCACAAGATTTCCACTACAGATATGTATCCTGAAGTCCAGTCATCTCCTGGTCAGACAGACATACATCAGCAGAACATCAAAAATGTGCATGCACACATACCCCTCAGTGAGCCTCTGAGCCTCTTTTGCCTCCTCACTCCTCTATCGGGCCCTCAGGGGGGAGGGAAACCCATGAAATGATTCCTGACATGTCAGATCACACAGCAGCACCGGTTGAGCTGTCTGATATCAACACTTTTCTGCCTGACTGTGGACAAGTAAGACAGGGGGATTTGCAATGATTTCCCCTGGCTATAGCTCTACTTGTATCTCCTGTGCTGACTTAAGTTGCTGAAGCTGCCCTACTGTGCCAGTTAACCCTGAGAAATTCTGTGTCATAGAAAAATAGCGATTCAATAACCTGTGTCAAACTTCAAATTCTGTTTTTTTAGGATAGAAAATACATAATTATTAAAATTTGTATCTAAAAAAACCTACTAGGTTTTCATCTGGAAGACGAGAAGCATCGTCACTGAATAATATCAACTCGAACCAACCACTGTCCTTTCTGTGTCAGCTTGGCAGGAGATGCCAAATTCCTGTTGAGCAATCATTTAGAAAGAGAAAAGAGTGTTTTTAATCCTTTCCCCCTGTCTTCACAATTAAAATTCACATCTCAGATTCACCTTGTTGTGTTACACCCACTGGCAGACTGTCACATTTACATCCATGCATGAACATACCCTGAAAGAATATACTGAGAGTGAAATAGAGAATGACTGAGATATTGTACATTTGCTCCAGCATCTCACACAAATGAGTGAGCATAAAAGGACGGGAATACACCTTCTGACTCCACCACAAAGCTTCCTATGCAAAGCCAGCCGGATCCCATGGGTTTGCAGTAGTTCTGACATGAACCTAACTTCGTATCAGTGTCAAAACGGTTTAATATTATCGAAAGACGGTTCATTAGCATACTGGGGTGCTCACAGGTGTGAGCCCTAACAGTATTCTTAAATAGTGAGGCTTTTCCTCTCGCTGTTTGAGTTCAACTCATTATTTGGATGTTTCCGGTGAAGTCAGATCAAAGTTTTGATTAAATGAAGCGTCTCTCCCGGCTCGTCATTTTTCACCCTCGAGGAAGACTGAATCAGGTCTGGAAAAATCTATAAAGAATATCAAGGTATCAAACATTCTCATTATTTTTACCAATGCATCTATTTGGAGCTGTGGGGTGCACAGAGGGTGGATGAGATATAAGAACTTACGTACTTTAATACCCTGAGGACTATATCATTTGGCAATACGAGGAGTTTTTCTTCTTTGCATGTTTTGTAGTTAACTTCTAATATCCTGTCACTTTTTAGAGCATCTTAACAGCAAAGCGGGTGCACAACAGGAAGAACAATGAAAGAAAGACTGAATTGGACAAAGAAGAAAATGTCAGAGTCACAGGATGTACTCTAATTTTTTTTGGCTAAATGAAAACTATCTTACCTTCAAGGATGACTTCTTTCCCGGTTTTTTTTAACGCTTGCACAGCCTCGTCATGCGTGGCCTCTCGTAAGTCGTAACCATTGACAGAGAGTATGGCATCACCAACATAAAGGGCCTCGGTCTGGTCAGCAGCCAGGCCTTTAAAGATTTTGGAGATGAGGATTGGCATCTTGTTTTCCTTGCCACCTGCATGATCAGACAAGAAAATCAAGTTAAAAATCATGTGGAAAAATCCAACTTTTACCACTAATTAGCTTCACAAAGCAGTTTGGTAGTTCCTATTTGAACGGCCTATTGGCAGTATATAAAGCAAATCAAATGATATGTTTTCTTGGACACTGGTAAATAAAGCACTGATAAAAATGCCCTTAAATTCACTGTGACTTCACACCAGAAGGTATAAGTTAGAGCTGAGTGATAAAACTAAAAAAGTGTGTGGCTGGTTGGTAGTTATAAATATGAAATAAACAGTTTCTGTCCCTTATCACCTTAACATTAGTCACCTAAACTGCAGTTAAAAGAGCACATAAAAACTGATGGAGACAGTGATCGGCCTACTGTACTATGGTCTGTGTCTCCGACTCTCCCTCCCTTTGTCTCTTTGTCACACAATGAAGGTCAACTAGTAAGCTGATGGATGCGCTGTAACTCTTGTGGTGGGCTTCCGCACTTCATGTGAAATATCATCGTTAATGTCAGCTTAAAGCTGGACTTTGGCCTTCAGGCTAGTGAGAAATAGTCTTAAAGACGATAAAATGCTTTTTGTGTTTTGGTTTTTTTTGCTATTTCTTCTGGGTGATCCCTCTGCGAGGATTTTTATCATGCAAATTTCTTTGGATCAAATCAAAACTTCTACACACGCCACCAGGACGATGAACTTATCCACTATTCTGAGCACCATAGCATCATATAGATGTATAATCAGAGGCAATATGTGGCCCTCACTGAGTCAGTGAATTAACGAGGGTGTTCCAGAAAGCTTAAAGAAAAGATAAGTTAATGTGGGTTTTAAAGCTTTGTTGGTGATGCTATCTTTTCTGTATATCATCAAATGTTTAATAAAAAAATAACTAAACTTATAAACTTGAGTAATTATTTTAAATCTTAAAAAAGATATGGGAATTTGTCACAGGACAGTTAAGTAACATGCATGACTATCAATACTGCTAGATATATTTTTTAAGGTTTATGTTTAATTAATGCCATTTTGAAAAGGAGCTGAAGAACCAACAACAAATACAGAAGCCAAAGTAGATGGATACCATGTTATCTGCCTATAAGCCTTTAAGAGTCATTCTAAGAGAGTATTTTGTGGTTGTAAGTAGATATAACTAACTGGTAGATATGATAGACTTCACTATACTACAATACAAAAAAATACTGCAGTTTTTTCTTTAGTGGGTGACATTGTAAATGGATATTGCATATTGTATATGGAGTGTGAGAGACTTCTACTATCAATGTTGGAGATCTACAGGCCACAGTCAACAGGACCAGGAAGGTGCAGGAGATGTAACCTGGGACAGTGTACACTGAGAGACACAACCAAGTGGCTGGGATAGTGTGCAAGCACAGCTGTGCCTCATATGGGTTAGAAGTACCCAACTCCCAAATGGAGGACACCACAGAAGGTGGTTGAGAACAACAAGGCTAAGGTCCTGTGGGACTTCAAGCAGCTGTTGGCCAGCCAACCACACATAGTGGTGGTTGACACGGAGCAGAAGACCACAGTGGTCGTAGATGTGGCAGTCCCAGGGGACAGCAACATGAGAAAAGGGAGCACAAGAAAACAGAGAAGTAGCAGGGAACAACTGGAGCAGATGTGGAAGGTAAAGCCCATAATAGTCCCAGTGGTAACAGGAGCATTAGGAGATGTAACTGGAAGAGTGGCTCCAGCAGATTACAGGCACAACATTAGGGGTCTAAGTCCAGTGCAGTCCTAGGAACAGCTAAGATTCTGTGCAGTACCTCAGACTTTTGCAGAAGACCCAAGGAGGAACACACACACACACACATATCATGGCCTAGCATGTTATATACCACTAAATTAACATTTTATTCATGAGGTAACAGGCACAAGATAGCCCCAACTCATTACATTCTTTAAATAAGTAACTACACTCTTGTACAAAACTGAATAATAACAGTAAATAAGCTAATCCAACCACATAATTAATACTGGAAGATCTAACAGAATTGCTGTGAATGGACAGAGTTGCAACAACGACTGCAGACAATATGAGTGAACATACAATAAGGCTTCATTAAAGCTGATATGGATTGATATAGCTCAAGATAACACAGTGCATATAACAGAGGATTCAAATGTAGTACAACAGTTGCACAGTAGGCAAGAGAGTTTCTAGGATATAGTGATACTGGTTTCTAAAGCCATTTTCAAACATGATGAATGTAACATTAATGGCTTCATTAGTCTGTTAAAGTGGCGGCATTCAGATATAGGTCACTATCACTTTAATGTTCCACACAGGTTCATTCAGACATGCCCAAGGCAATGACGGAGCCAGTGCTTTCTACCATAAAAAAAGGAGACAAGCATTGTCAGCATAAGCTCTACTCAAGTGTGGCAACACTTTTGAACATGCCATTGTCTACAAGAGCAATGTCTCAGTGTGTGCTGCTCAGCATACCAGCATGTGAGAGACAGCAGTGGCTGCAGTTCAAACTTGTGTCGTTAATAAAGTTATATTTAAATGTTACTCGGCCTGGCCTAGAAAGATAGAGATCATGACTTTTACAAAAAAAAGTGAAGCTCGTTTAGACATAAGCCCAACAAGTTGAGAGGTCATCGGTTTTATGGTAAAGAGTGCGAGTCTGAAAAAGGGCTAAAGTATCCACGGGATGATGAGGAGGGTGTCAGAAACACTTAGCGTTGGCAGAGAAAAGGATGGGGGCACATTTAGAGAGTAGACATTTGAATCAATAAGGAGACAAAACCTTTAAGGAACAGTTAAAAATATTTTTTTCCCCACTTTCTTTACATTATAAAGCCTGACCTTGGAGGAGAGAGGAAATTCCCAAGAGAGTCTGAAGTTTCCCTCAAGTCTGAAATACCACTTACTGGAATGATTGCAGAATAAACATTTTTTGACATATTGTTCTAAAAAATAACCATTAATATGTCTGCCACTCCCACACAAACCTTTATTTCCTTCCTACCATTCTTGCAGGTGCATTTCATGTCAAATACAGTTCAGCACCTACAGCTGGGAATCTGTCAATCAAATATAAGGTGGGTGGCAGTGGTACAGACAAGGTGGAGCCACAGAAGCTTCTTATGGCAGATTAGTAAATGGTATAATAGTGCTGTGTATCTAATTTATTTATTATAATGCTTCTTCATCATCAAAAAATCTGCACGTCTGCACTTCAACTGTCATCAGCTTAATTCACACAATGCTGGAACAATATATAGAGTCAAAGCAAAACTTCAAAGTATTGTGGATTCATATTCCTAATGCAATTTTATTAATATTTTTGTTATGCAATGTTGCACTTGAGTCTTGCTGACTGACAAAAATAATGTCTGGAAAAAGTATGAGTTGGTCTGTTACAAGAGTTTCAGGAACCAAAACATGGTTTCATAATATTTGGCCCACCCAACTGGAATTCAACACATAGGGACTATTCAAACAAAGTCTGGGATGGTTTTAAAGTGAAATAATTGTTTTATGGTACTGTTCACCAACTGCCTTCTCTCAAAGTAGCATTCCCTCTGACTGTCATTGTGGTTATATGCACGGACCGTGCACCTCAGTGGCTCCAAAGAAGGAAAAATGTTTGCAGAGACACGCAAACTTTTACCATTCTGCCTGTCCAGAGACCTGGAGTCTAGATTCCATGCCTCCCCTCTTAAATTTAGACGTGAGTTAAAGTTGCCTCCGTACTCTTCCTCAAGCTGGGGTGGGCTCCCTAAAATTAACACTAGTGGAGTACTCCACTCCCAGCCACATAGCTTTCATCTTTAGCCAATGACAACTGACTGCTGTGAGCTGCTTCTCTCAGCTGTTCGCAATGCGGTGTCAACTAGCCTACAAGTTTTTCTCTGTTCTTTCATTTGTTTCCCCCTGCGTTTCTGACACTTTTTTCTTCCTGCTTCTTTTTTCTTTTTACTCTTTTCACCTCTTTGACCTCTTGTCCCATATACCATTTCATGTTTGGCCTGCTCTTTCTGCCTGCACCTTTCACTTTCAATCTTGTATACCCTTCCTCCCAAAACTGCCTCTGAACATCCAGCATCGCAACAATGTCAAGCCAAAAGGCTTCTAGCTATGATTTGGTTTTAATAACATGCTGTCTGATTTTCAAACCCACCCATTTCCACAGATGGACATCACAGTTATGTCATTAGGGTTTGGCTTTGTTTTGTTGTTGTTCGGAATTGCGGGGGGGACTAAAAATTAAGATGTCACCGGCAGCTACAATGATGAGCCATCTTTGCAACATGACAATAATGCAAGTTTACAATTATCTATCAACTCGACACTTTACATCAACCAATCGCCAAGTGATTACCTGGGAAGACAAACTTGCCAGGAGGAAGCTACAGCTCACACACATGCAATTATACCCACACATGCTGCTTATAGATCCATGCCCGTTATTTATTACACCTTTTACTGCCTTGGCAGCCCATGCTTTACAACACAAGGTGACTTAGGGTTGTGAACTGACAATAATTCATTGATATGATACATGTCATCACACAGGGGTTATGATTAAAAAATATAATTAGATTTATTGAGACTATGGAAGAAACCTAATGAGATTTTTATTTTTATATGTAATTCTAGGAAAACTCTTCCAGTACATATTTACAACACACCACCAGGAAAATCGGAATTTAGAAAGCTGACTTTTTAGGCGAGAATTGTGGGGTCTGCATTTGCATTTATCACGACCCAATCAAAATAAGAAACACAGTATGTAATACATCAGTGTGCAACAAACAGCGTTTATTTAAGTTGCACAAAAGAATCATAAGTTCACCACAATAACCTCAAACAATTCTAGTTAAAGCCAAGGAGGCGGAACCCCACTGTGTGTGGCAAGCATATGAAAATGACCACCTAATTACTGTTTCAATTATAAAGACAATGTAAAGACACAAAGCAAGCTGTGTAAAAAGAAAAAGTGTAAATCTATCAGTTGCTACTAAATTTCAAGAACAAAAGCTGTAATATTTGTCCGTCTGTAAAATATAATAAAATCCAAAACATTCCTAAAACTTTATCACATTCCTGTCTGTTTTATCTTTTATATTTACATAGCATCCCACTGCTCAACCTTCCTAATCATCTTCAGTTTGAGATCCCCACAGAGATAGGCTATTTTCGTGGAAGCAGGACAAGGAAAAGTCTTTTATCAGCTGCTGCAAAACACATGGCAGGTATGCAGGCTTTGCTGGTAAAATATGGAGAGATTACAACCTTTCTTCATTGAGAAGTCCCTGTAGAAACAATATTCTTGTGGCCACTATGTGCAGTAGAGGTCTCTGTGTCCATGTCTACTCCGGATTGCTCATTCAAAAGCAAAGTTCAACAGCCAAAAAGGTCTTTGAACCACCTAAAATACTCTGTAGAGCGTGGATTTTACTCTGTCACATATATTTATTGGTGTTACAGCTTCATAATCAGAAGTTAGATGTAATAAAACTAATGACACATTTGTGTATGTGAGTGTTGGTTGATAACGCATAATATTCAGGTTTATAACCTGCTTTGTTTGGTGTCTGTAGTCCATAAATAAATATGTTTAAATGAACTGCTGGTGTCGACACTGCTGGGTAATAAGCATCTACGGAAAGTATTCGGGGATTTGTGGAAACTTTTTAAAACCCAAATCGAGTTAAACAGAATCACGTGCCATTTCCTGATTTCTCTCAATTCAATTATCCAAGTTATTTAAACTAGCGTTTATTTTTTGTGTTTGTTTGGGGGCACACGGTGGAACCCAACGTTACATGACAGTAGCGAACTAATTGCCGTCTCCGGTGACTGTGGTGCACTGAAATGGTTCCCTGTTGAGGAGAGAAACAGCTTGAGAAAATCACAGCTGTCGTTTTTTCTGCGCTAACATCAGACCTATACGTGTGAGTTATAACACGAACGGATATTTGTCATAGAGCAAATCGCGGAAAAGTTGCATTTTACGCACGTTTCTGAGAATTGTTGCACATTGTTGAAGTTAGGCAAGTTAACTGGCCGCTGTTTTCGCGGTGGGTGACAGAAGGTACGCTGTAGTCAAAACTTGTGTTAACTGACAGTAACTCGCCGTTCATGCAGTTAGCTATCTTTAAGATACTTTCGTAAACTACCTTACCTTTGATACTGATACCGAGCCCGCCAACATCTTGCTTGGTAACTCGCACCGTGCGCTTCACGTTGGTGATGGTTTCCGGGACCGGGGACGAGCTGAGGTTCGGGGGGTCTCCGTTGATAGCACCGGCGGGACTCGGGTTTGGCTTCGCGGGTTCTTCGGTGCCCTCGCCGGGGTTTAACGTGAGACTATCTTCGGTAAGTGTAGCCAATACCCGGATCCAGCGGTCCACGGTCACTCGAAGTTCCAGCAGTCCCGTTTTCTGTGCCTTCATCGCGGCAGCCATGTTCAACGCATTCCTGGAATAACTCTAGACGGGCTGGCAGTCCTGTAAGAGGGGGTAGAGGGCTGTGGTAGGGGGCATGCAGACACACACATTGAACCCCCCTCCCCTCCTCCCTCTATTTTCTCCTCCTCCTCCAAAAGAGGTTTATCCAGTAGTAGGCTAAGTAAAGTTAATTGAGGGCGATGCGATTAGCAGCGGTGTTGACACACACTCAAAGTTCAAAGAGCTTCTTGTTCAGCCCATCCGTTAATCAGCAATGTGAGGTTGAGCCACGCATAATTAAGTTTTTGATTCATTATTTATTTCGAGTGTATTTCAACACCCAGCCTCAGATCACAGAATATATATATATGTATATATATATATATATATATATATATATATATATATATATATATATATATATACATATATATATATAAGTTCTGCAATAAGGAAAACAAAATCGATATGCTTTCAAGGCCAGAAACGCATTTCTATTGAAGAGAGTTTATATCAGGAATGACACCCACTAAGCATCTTCGGCTTGAATTCTGCTGACAGAAAACAGTGGGTGTGATGTTACCATGAAGAAGCCTGCACGTTAATCAGAACAATTATATTTATTAGCTCTCATTCAAAATGGGTTTCAGGACAACAGGAACTGAAAGAGGCCATAATGCCCCTCAGTACCATGACACCGATGCCCTGTTGCAGCAGCTGAGGCATAGTTAAAGTTGGTCAGTAACCAAATAACCAAATAACCAGTAAATGTTGTTAAAACCAGACACGTGACCAGTAAGATGTTGTACAAAGCATGATTAGCCCAAAGCTCTTCTCCAGTAGGTACCAAATGAGTTGGCAGCGTGGTGTTTGAGCATGGCAAAGGATGAATCAATACTGGATACAGAGCAAGACCAAACGACCTCATCTCCCAGACTGGGAATTCCATGACAGTGAAGAAATGGGCTAAAAAAAATACATGAAAACTTTGTTGTTTGTGTTTGAAATTTTCTGCAGATAGAAGGTAGAATCGTGGTTTAGATTAGTAAACTGATTCCACCAGGGCTACTGCCAAAACTGCAACTCATGGTGTTTCAGTTAAAAACCCAAAACAATCCTGCGTATGCTGAAGATGAGTGCCAGTAAGTGGAATTTCAGTTCTTTTCAGTCCACAATTTTCATGTTTAAATTTCCAGTTCAAACTAAAATATTTTTCAGATTTATTTTATTTCCTTCCTCATTTCTTCAGTTCAAACTGTTTAGCAATGCTTTCCATTTCTTTTGTAATTTGCAGAAATCTACTCTGGCTGTCAGTTTTCTTTTTCATTTAGTAGTGAGTAGTAAATATTTAATGAAAAATGTGAAAAAAAATGCAATAACTATTTTGAACTATTTCCTAATATGCCATGATTTCAGGAGTAATAAGCCAAGCCGTTCAGTCTCGGTCTTGACAGAAACTCAACGTGGATAAGTACTGCACTGTTGTGGTGACTCAGCAGAGGTGCACTTAATTGTGCAGCATAGACATTAAGACCATGCAGGAGTCACTGAAACAAGCTGATGAAGCAGTCCTCATTTCCTATGCTCTGTTGCATCGGCAAGGTATCTGTCAGCCCTTCAGCTGTGTGTGTGGCAGCCTGTGTTGCATCTGCTTCACAGCAGGTGAAATAGCAAAGAAGTCCCAGCACTCAGGGTTGGAAAACACTCTTCTGGGTGGGCTGTTTAGAGGCAGTTGCTCCCTTAATGAAAACAAGTTTGGAGCTTTGACTGAAAATTCCTCTAAACCCACACAGATGCTCTAAATATTCTCATCTGTCAACAACATTTCTTTATAATTCTAAAGTAGCTAATCAACTCAAATATCAACGCTTACTTTATTCTAATCGGTTCATGTTTACTGTAGTGAATATTGATGTAACAACTTTATTTCTAACAACTTGTTTTTTAAGTCATAGACCATGGCTCAGCTTCACACTAAATATTCAACAGGGAATTTCAAAGCTTAGATTCAAATCTTTTGTCTCCCTCTAGTGATTAAATGGCTCTATTACCTCTACACTGGAAACCTAATCTGTTTAAATAACAAAGATTTCCCACATGTCCTATAGAGTACTTTTAAAAAAAATCTAGGAACAGCTTCTGATTGTTATGCCATGAGGTTTTCACTGTGATAGAAATAAGTAAACAGTAAAAACAGCTGAATTAAGAGAAAGTCTTGTTAAAGAAAACACATTTTGCAGTTATAAAGTATAGGCCATATGTATAAGGTTAAAATGCAATTACTGCGTCATTAACTGATATTAAACAAGCACAGCCTGTCCCAGGATTACCCTTTGATTATTTAGTTCATATCCAACCATATGTCTATTAGTATTCATGGATTTGTAGGCAATTAATGCCATATGGTACTCAAAGAGCAAAATAAATAAATACATTTAGATAATATAAACAAATATTGGACCAATCACAACTATCATTTGGACATTTCAGTTGCCCGGGGTGACACTTTAAAGTAAAGACAAAGGGTTTACTTGGAAATACTAAAGATACAACAATTATACTGTTTATGAACATACAAGATGGAGCTTGTTTTTATTGGCATCGTATCCATTAATATTATATAGATGTGATGGGGAACATAGTCTTGCAGTTAAAAATGTGGATTTTCAAATTTAAAGTGAAGTCAGATGATTCCTGTGTTTCCAAATAAGTCATACAAACTCAGCTATCACATCAACCCTGTTGTTTTCAGCAACAGCAAGCAACTGTTTTTTTAAAAAAAGACACAACTATGATGAAACCACTCTATAGCAAGTGTACAATGTGGCATTTAATTAATTAATGGTTAATGAACGAATGGATTTATTGGCCAGTTGCTATGATTTTGTGAGGTAGAAATAAGGTCCAGTATCGGAGCTTGTCTTAGCCAAGCGGCAGTGTCCTGTTCTGTTCAACCTATGAGCGCACAAAAGAACAGCACCTGTAGCTCACCTGTCAGAGTGTGTACCCCATGTAGAAAAGTCTGTCCTCAGCTCAGAGGCCTGGGTTTGGTTCTGTTCCAGCTCACGTGTGCAGGGTATGTAGGATTGTCATCCCAATCTTCCTGTTCTAGAAGGCGGAAAATCCCCAAAACAATAAACATGTCGCCTAAAGGAAATGGCTATTCAGTTTCTCCAGTAAGTATATTTTAAACCTGTTTTTCAACATCTAAAATTAGCACCCCATTCAAAATCACAGTGAATTACAGATCCACCTGCCTAACCAAACTAGTTGGTGCTGGCATTAGGTAAAAATTACCCACCTTTAAGCTCTTGTCTAAATAAAGCGTTGTTTCCTTGTTTGCATTTTTTGTTGTTGTTGTTTTTAAACAACCCAGGGTCCGTAAATGATATAGTCCACAAACAGCTGGGTACCCATCTTTTATACATAGCCAGTGTGGTTTGAGGTTCAGTTACCCTTGCTACATTTAACATAATTAATAAAACAAATGATTTATATGAAGTATATTGTCACCTTTTCTCATTCCACCCATGAACCTTATCCTCCTTTGTCCACACTTTTGTTTAGAAAAGGATACGTCCTTGTACTAATTAGCACATGTATAGAAGCACACATATAAATAGCACAGCAAAAATGAATGGGAGACTTCAACAACAGTGCTTGACTTAAGAAGTGGGTCTACATGGTGATGTTTAGCATTATGACAAGTGGTTGACCATCTGACCTCCAGTCTATGCATCTGTTGGTCTATTTGGGATGTGAGTGGCAGGTGGCCGGCCTCTCTTTCACAGTAGCACAGCTTAATATATTTGCAAAGCTTAGCTGAATGGAAGAGCAGGATTTGTAAGGATCTCTCACACACAAAAAACAAAACTGATTGGATTGTTTGGAGTGGATCTAGTCATATATAGTATTGAAATTGTGCACATTAAAGTAGTGACTTGTTTGCAAGTGTGCTTGCATTTACAGTAGTGTAGGATGACATCATATTTCACCATTGTCCTTGCAGGATTTAACCAATACTGAGCACCGTCAAATTACACTAGAGCTTAAGTCAGCAAGAAGTCAAGGACCTGAAATTAAATCTGTTTTCTGTTGTGTACAGGAAAAACAACCAAAACGGTGAATGATGATTTACACTAATAGAGTGCGTTGCATGAATGTATGTCATTGCTGATAAACCTAATAGCAGTTATATTGGGCTTGCATGTAAAAATCAAGAATGATCGAATAAAGGATATAAAACACAAGATTTTCATTTAAATATTAAAAAAAACCCTTATTTAAATGCTTAAAGTGACTATATGATACATTAAAAAAACAAAAACAATATTTCTTGGAAAAAATCAATAACATGAACAGGGATTTGAGCATTCTCCATTAACTTTATCTATGATGGCTGTATGTGTAGTTGACAATGTATTTAATTTTATCTTTGCTAACATAAATTTAAAAAAACAAAAACAAACTAATATATAAATATATATGACTAAATGTAAGTTGAATAAAAGTTTAACATGTTAATGATCTATAAACGTCATTTCTGTCTAGGTCAAGGCAGACTGGTTTTCTGCTATGCTGAAGACAACTAACATTACCCTATAGCACTTCTCAACAACATCAGACTGCTATTGCATCTCTTGTTGTTGTTTAAGTAATAAAACAATACAATACGTTTGAATAATAATGACAACAAACTACAAACACAATTTGTATATACAGAACACGTGAAAATTGCTAGATCATTATTTCTATCTATTTTTTTTTATATATTTCAATTTAACAATTGCTTAAAACACTAGAATATGTATTGTATTTATGTTAAATAAATGAAATCAAATTAAGAACTTAAAGCATTATTTCCACATAACTTATAACCTGTAAAGAGGGTACTCTGCCTCTCACCCAACGCCAGCTGGGACAGAATGCAGCCCCCTTCCCATGTCCACAGTTGGATAAACGGTTAAGAAAATGAATGGATAGATGTACACACACACTCAAGCAGACAAACAGACTACAACCCCCCAACTTATCATCTCTGCACCCTTAGTTCAGTCAGTCACATATATGCATATCTCAACTCCCCAAGGCCAGTGGACAGTTGGGGAGCCCTACTGATTAGTTTCAACGTCCCCCTGCATCCTTCTGCCTTCTCCTGCCGTCCTCCAAGCATCTTTGCTTCCCTCCCCTACTCTGCTAAGGGCAACAGCTCCAGAGGTCTACCATATGGACTAGTGTCTGAGCGGCTGACAGCCTGCCTCCCTGCAGCTTGCATGTGTGTGTGTTTTGTGTATGTGTTCATTTCAACCCTGTGCTGACTGTTTAGTCTGCCCCACCTGTTCCTCTGTAACAACAGACCAGACCTCTCATCAAGCCATCCATGACGGGCTGCTGGCTGGATAGATGGATGGATGGATGGATGGATGGATGGATGGATGGATGGATGGATGGATGGATAGAAATAAATAAGTGGTAAATGGCCTGTATTTATATAGCGCTTTACTAGTCCCTAAGGACCCCAAAGCGCTTTACATATCCAGTCATCCACCCATTCACACACACATTCACACACTCATTCACACAGATAGATAGATAGATATCCTATCCTATCCTAAGGACATCTATATAGATAGATGAGTGATGATTGTGGCATTTTCATCTAGCAGAGCAACTGGGAATTATGTTATTTTTAAGCACCTGAAAGTCATTGAAAATGTTCTTAAAATGAGCAAAACGAAGGAGAAAGATAAAAAAAATGGGGCAAAAGGCAGGAAAACAGATGGATAAGCTGAAGCAGACAGACAGATGAGGGGATAATAATAGATTAAAAATATGGAATAATTTATTCTTAAAAATGAATGACAGACTGTGCTGTGAACAGACAGCAGTAGACAGACATACCGCCCTGCTTCCCAAACACCCAAGGACACAGGATAACAATGAATGAATTTGGGGGTGATAATGAGAGGTCAAACAGAAGAATAAGTCTCAGGCTTGTACACCTGTGGCCCACCTTCTGCCATCTAAACAACCCAGCAACCACAATCACCGCAATATTTAGTTACTCTCATTAAAACCTCCTGAATAATGTAAAGGTATATATGGATGAGACATTCATGCGGAGGAGAGGAGACCACACTGAGGGTTAGACGGATCTACATAATAGGAATATATCTCTCTCCATCTGCTCGTGTGTTTATAATCTTCCCCTCCTCCTTCTTAATGCTGATCTATCTATTTGATACCCCCACCCCATTCCCCCAATCAGCTTCTCTAACATCATGGTCTATATAGAGCCTGCCTTATTTTGCGTACTGAATGCGGTGCATGTGTGTCTATGCAAATGCATGTCTGTTTGTCTTTATCTGTGTATTTCAGTGTCTGTATGAGTTGACACAAGCACTTTGTGGTCTCAGAGGAATTAACCAAGCGTCTGCCACCTGACCCCGTTGACTCTGACCATCCTGGGCTCAGCTGATACGCGTGCCTTGTGGCCCTGACATGTGGATGACAAAAAAGCATGAAGAGTGGGAGGAGGCCAAGGACAGAAGGACCGGCAGGCAATGAATGATTATGATGACTAGGGCCATCTTGCTTGCCTCTGCAGCCTCCCCTCCACACCCCAGTAGAAATCCTGGACTTGGCCCTGGCTCTGGCTTACACATGGACAAGTGATCTGGCTTGGGTCGGCGTGGGTGAAGTGTCACCACCAGGCAGGGTCTGGCCTGTCAGCTGTCAGGGATGACAGGAGGAGACTAGAGGAGGTGTGTAAATAATAGAGGAAAATTGGTAAAGGTAAATAATCGCAAAAAGAAAATAGCTGAGGAGGGTGGATCTGTAAAAAGAAAGCTGAGGGAACAGACAAAAAAAGGAGATAATTTTGGAGGAGCTGACTAAAACAATGGATGAAAGGGAACAGGTTTTGCGGAGGTGTCATATCTGCCAGGCCTTATGCAACCTACAGTGCTCACACAGATGGCACGACTGCTGAGAAAGTAGGGTAAACAGTACCAGCTAATGACTTGCCCCCTCTTGACTTTGTACAGTGAGCTGAGAAAGCACATTATTGGAAAAAAGGGGCAATCTCTCATGTGGATTAAGAATCTGTCAGGTCAACCACTGTACAGTGAAGAGTGAATAGGTAAATATGGGGGCTGGTGTAGTAATGGTCAAAGCTGGTTATAACTGAGCTCCACAGAGTTTGGAGAAGCCGTACCCAAAGGCTCGAGAATACAATGTCTCAACACTGAGAAGAAAAACACAAAAACCTCTAATCATTACCATGCCACAAAAATCAGATAAGAGCCAAATATCCTTGAGCAAAATATTAACCCCATGTTGCCCTCCAATGCATCCATCGGAGTGTGAATGCGAGTGAATGTTAGAAGCCCTAAAAACCTTAGATAAAGTGTTTGTGTGAATGGGCATGATTGGGTAAATGCACAAGTTGTATAAAGCGCTTTGAGTGCTCAGTGAGAGTAGAAAAGCACTATATAAGAACCAGTCCATTTACCATTCTCTTTATACTTAAAAATGAAAATGCTCATGCATTAGGTCGCATGGTAATATTAGTCCTACAGTTTAACAGGGCGGGGGTTTACATATTGCTAAAACCTTGTAACAGCTCCAAATACATTTGGCTAGTCATCCAGTCAGCTCATAGTTCAGGTCAGTGTATTTGCTGTGTAACAGTCTTGGTTTGATTAAAGAGGCTGTGACAAAGAGGCTGAAAGAGGTTCAAGGGGGAGCAATGGCCAGCTGTCACATTGAGGGACCACAATGGCCACTGAAAATCCTACCACCATCTAAGCCTGTTTCTTCATTGACTCCAGTCTCCCGCCAACTGACTACTCACTTCTTTGTTAACCTGTCACAGGGCTAGTTGACAAGATGAGTTAGGACATTGTTGTCACTGTCAAAGATATTGTTTAAACTTATACATTTAAAGGGTGACTCACTGAATTAGTACTAGATTAGATCACAGTGACTGATGGAGTTCCCTACTGAAATAATAACAGATGTACTACAATACAGGGGCATTACAGTATTTCAATGAAGCCTGTCTGAAGTAGTACTCCTAAGTAGTTAAGGTGTGCACACAAGTGGTTTACAATTTGGGGTGTTTATTTTAAGTTTACAACCGCTGTCCAACTTAAACAATGAGTTGACTCATATAAATAGATTTGAATTCAATTCAATTTTATTTATATAGTGCCAAATCACAACAACAGTCACCTCAAGGCGCTCTATATTGTACAGTAGATCGTACAATAATAGATTTTTTGCATGCTCATGCGTGCTTATTTTTTGCATACTTCTTATATTGTTCAGTGCTGTGTTTAACTGTATGTTTTCCACGCCTGTCAGGCATAAAACCAACCCTATTTACCGGAACTATAAATAGGCTTCTTATGTTATTATAAAGAAAGTTAAAACTGTGTTACTCTCCTATAAGTGTAACTTAACTATTGAAAAATGCTATCTGAATGTGAACAGTAAGTGCTCTAGTGAGTGGCAAATGCAACTCTTGTAAAATCTGAAGATTCTGAACAGTTTTATCTTAAATAATAAGGAATGTGTTGTGAATGTGTATTCTTTCATTGTTATGTTGCTTGTGAGAACAGCACAGTCAATAACACCTGACTTGCACAGACACTGACTGACACAGCATATTGGCTCATGTGTCCCCAAACTGTAACTCCCCCTGATCCCCTGCTTCTCATTAAAACGATTAGTGTCCCTTACCCCTTCTTTGCACATGAAGGGGGGAGGCACACAGCGCCGGTAGCTGATAGCTCTTCAAGTCTTCCATGGCAGGAGTAGTAGGTAATGACTCCTGCCTGCCACGGTGGACCTTAATTTGTCATTGTAGCACAGCAGCTGTGCAGCATGCTGCAGAGAGCAGGTGGCAGCCTGGCAGGAGTGGAGGATGGGGAAGGGGGGGCGGTTGCTGGAAGGGAGAAGAGGCGGAGGAGGTGGTGGTGTGGGGTGAACAGGAGCGTGTGGCATATGTGGATGGGTGCGGGAGGGGTGGATGGAGAGCTGATGGTGGCTGGGCTTGTATATGCGTGTCTCGGGGGTGGTACAGTTGACAGCCTTCTCAGCCAGCATCCAAATATTATGCTGGTAAAGAAAAAAATAACACGTGAGACTCTGGATGCAATCCAAAACAATTTGTGGCTTCGACTCAACAGATGACACACAAAATATTCAACTTTGTTTTAACTTGCGTGCAAGTTTATTGTTCAAAGTTCAACATTAATTCATCCCTAAAGGGTAAATATCCACCATAGTTCTCTCGTCTTTGCTCGTTTCAGTGACAATTTGTGAAAGCTTTCCGAGCGATAGATTTAGGCTATGAAAAACAAAATCAATACACCAACAAGTTGAGGTCGTAAACGACTTTGCTCAAGGCAATGGAAGTGTGTCTGCTGTGAGGATTATGCGAGCTGAACTGGTGTCCTATTGTTGCCGCTGGGAGTTAATCATTACTGTTTCCCTGCTGCAAACGAGCGTTATTGGCTTTCTGCTTAAATGCTTACAATTAGTACCGCCCACTCAGATATTCTCTGTTGCGTTTGAGAAAACATACCTGATGCCTGGCGTTGGACTGGATCGATTGTCTCCGGCACATCGTGCTTCATTGTTTCTTCATTATTCTTAAGTGTTTAGAAGGTGTTTGGTTTGGAGGAAGGTCTGCCAAAGAATAAGCGAGAGAAAGTGCTTGAAAAGAAGCGCCAACCAACATTCCGCCAAGAGCAAGAAAACTCATAAAGACGAAGGGCATGGTCGGAATGCCGAGTGCTTTAACTTGTAAGTGAACCTTTAATGTATTTATTCCATATTGAAATGCATCCTGTGTGACTATGCGATCTTTTATCTGATATAATGAATATTTACAGGTGTGTTCCTGATTTTTTTGCACCTGCGCTCTTATGCATACTGTTGAACAAATGGCCGGTATGTCCTATTCTCGCGTTACATAATTAAGAATCCAGGATCTCAGTTAAAGAGACGTCTTTGCCTCCTAATGAAAATAAAGCAGAACTTTATTTACTTAATATGTGAGGGAAAGAGTATTGTTATCAGAGTTTCTCTCAGAGGGGAGGCTGAGTCTTCGGAAAAACACCTTTTGAACGTGTTACTTCACATTACATCAAATCATTATGATGAGCAAACAAAAACTCGGTTATCCTTTTGTCTGGTAAGATCTTACGCTCATTACGATCCATTAAAGAGAGTGAATAAACTATGCATAACACATACTCTGTTGGATGCATTATCCCTTATATAGCCCCCACAACACGGCTATTATGCTCCCATTTGATTGAATAGCAGCTTGTGGTCTATGTGTCTTTTCAGTGGAGGATTTGGAGCCCTTAATCCACCAGACTAAGTTTTTTTCCTCTCTTTCCACCATCTGGAGTTTACAGCTTTTCAAGACAAAAACACCAGGCGGTGTGAAGCCAGGCTGGAACTCCTGCTTTATGCCAGGAGGAGTTTTTTTTCCTCTTTGTCTGTAGTTTCTTCCTGCTGTACTGCTGACACTGAGGGTCAATAGTACAGCCATGCAAGGCAGTTTGACTGTGGTGTGACTGGATCCCACTTATGTGTGCTGCTAAGTGTGGATTTGATGGGAATGGATGTGTTTAAACGCTGGATTTATAGCATCACTTAGTTGTTCAGTAGTCCACATGTGAGAACCACAATAAAGAGTCTGGCATCTTCTGTTGAAACAATTGTGACCAACATATGATGCAAGTGGGGTCAGCAGAGCCTGAAGGCTTGACTCTGGACATGTGTTTCCGTGACCCCCTGCGAGGACTCCATTTGGCCTCTTTCTCACCACAGAATAACAGATAATCAGATGACAAACACATCAACTTAATAAGATGCTGATGTTTTGGTGGTGAGAGTGGTAATGATGATGACAGAGTTACAACGGCCACCAGGGAGCAGCAGAGTGTGTACTGTAATGCAAAACTACATACATGATGGATGCTGGATTTGAAAGTGATTATTGTTTTGGAAAATTTGGTTCCACTCTTAAATCAGAAAGGATAAAATGTGGGTACTCTTCTGTTTTACCGTAATTGCTGTTTAGTTAGAGTAATTTGATGCTATGCAGAAAGCTAAAAAGCCCTCTGGGAAGGATGGATGTTCTAAGTTCACTGGGAAAAAATGTACTGAAGAGCATTTGTTTCAACATTGCTACACCATAGTTGATCATTTCCATTCTCTCTTGATTTAATTAACTCTACTTGAAAACATATGGATAATCTTCAACTCAGATTATTCTCCTCCTTCTCTTGTTCTCTTTGGGCTGGGGTACAGAGTCAGATTCCAATCCTCTGACATTAAAAAAGGAAATAAACGACAAAGGGGCCCTGCAGGTTTGAATTAGAGACTTTTAATTGGTTTTGGCTTGAGTGGGTTGTTAGCATTGCCAGACGTGGGCCCTTAGTGTTTTGCCATGTGGGAGAATTTCCCCATCCTGGAGGTAGAGAAAGGTGCCTGCAGAGCTTTCGAGTCACCCCTGCACTGTTTCTTGTTCGTGTAGACTGATAGCTTGCATGCAGTTGTGTCTGCATTATGTGTTATGTATCTTGTAATGTGTGAAAATATTTTTTTCCCAGTGTGTTATAAATGCTTGTAGCTTGTAAGGGTGTGTGTCATGCATGTGGTTGGCTGTGTTTTCATATAATGCATGTACTTGGGTGTGCGTGTGTGTTTTGTGTGTCAGGCTGTGAGCCCAGTATCCTTCTCACTCCCTCTGGTCTCTGCGTGGGTCTTTTCAACCAGCACTACCACCTGTTAGTGTTTTACTCAGGCCCCAAGGCTACAATGACTGCAGAACCTTGCAGATTTGCTCATCAAGCCCATCAGATCGACTCCATTGCCTTAAATCTGGCTCCCATTTCCTATCACAGGGCCGTTCTGAGCTGGATTGCTTGCAGTTCAGCTGAGTCAAGACTGTGGACAATTAAACAAGTTTGAGTTTAGTTGAGATTGATTAATTACTTGTCAGCGACAACATTTTATTCAGCATGTTCCACTGCTGGATCACACTGGAGTGTTTGCTAAGTGTGGTTTTAGTGGTTAAAGAGATGTTTAAAGTCTGGATTTATCGGGTTACTTTGTAGCCCGATTTGGCAAATGTGTCATACACAGCAAAGATTCTGGCACCATCTGTCTGAGTAATAATCTGAAAAGACAATTTGAATAGACTTTAATTGCAAGTGCCATATATCTAGTGCTAATCGTCATTTACAGTGAAAATTGTAGTCAAAGATGGAAATGAACTCTGACTGTAATAAACAGAATTTACTCCCTTCTTACAGGAAATGAAAATATATCATCTCTGCAGCCTAAACCGCTGCAAACTGCATCATCAGTCCATTTAAACAGATGGGATTTGTCATGTTTTATGTTTCGTGAGACCTCTGAGCTTTTCCGTCCCATTGTCTGTTTCCAATTCAATCCTCTGTGATCCCATGTCTATTACTTCAGACAGTGTGGCAACCTGAAGCAAAGGTTTGAAAAAAAAGGGGGGGAAAGACAGAAGTGACCTAACAGTTAAAGGAACAAAACAGTGAGAGAATGGGAGTAGAAAGAGATTAACTGTCAGGGAGAATGTGAGGCTAATTGAAGCCAGTTTTGCACAGCTGTTTCTTGTTGCTGTGCGGTACTGCACAGAGCGGCTGAGACAATAGGATCCAGATGTGATCTTGCACTGAGGATCACCCGGCAATAACAATCCTCAGAAATAGAAGGCGTACAGGAGACGGGGGATATTAAGAGTGTCCGTGCTCGTCTACTCTTTTAACAAAACATCACTTCTCCACCTTTGAAAGATAACCCAGCTGTGCCTTTCAGTCTTGATTGCAGGTCTCAGCTTGGTTTCTGAGTGTTGTTAATACTCTCATTTTGTTATACTGCCAACCACCGCCATGACCTCTGTACTCAGGTGTCACTGGTAGCGTAAACATCGCTTTGACACATTTGACTATTCCAAAAAGGCGGCTTGCAGGATTTGAGAGTGGTTTTGCATACTTGTCATATGGCTTTTGAAGGACTCGGCCAAAAGGGACTAAAGCCTCTTTCCCTTTTGTGTGTTCATCTGTTAACAGTCTTTCCTTTAAATTGTCGTGTTAAAAAAAAAAACTCAACAAAAAAACCAAGCATCCTTTATCATTTTTGAGGAAGAAATGCAAGTCCTGCGGTTGTGCGCAGGCATTTATTTGTTTGTCGACTTTAAGTGGAGGGACACTGGCTAGGAACAAAAGTGTCCAGTCACTTCAGAGCAATTTGGCCGAGAAAAAAAAGAAAAAGCAAGTGAAAGAAATGGATTACCACATTATGCTTTCTTAATGCCTGTCTCTCTGTTCCCACTTCTCATGCCTTTCACCCCCTTCCATCATTTCCCACTTGGCTCAGACAAAGAGGAGTTAGCATTGGTTACCCTTTTCTCCACGCCTCCTTTCTCACCCCCTGTTTCTGTCTCATGTTTCTCTCTCCTTCCATCCATCCTTTCTTTGTTCCCTCTCTTCCCTCCCTATGTTTCTGTCCCCTTTTCCTCTATTTATTTGACCTTTTTTCCCCTCTTTCCATCCGCACTCATCTGTCTGGTCTACTGTGTTGAGTCCAGCTAAACACAGCTGCAGCTTGCCTGTCACTGGCCAGAAGAAAGCTGACATCCAGCTGTGTATGAGTTATTATTGAAGACTCATGTGAGAAAACACAGTGCAGGGTCTGACAAGATGAAAAAGCAATATCGCAGCTTTAAAACCAATCTCCTTTCCCCCTGTTGAATTTGTCACTTCTGAAACATTTTTTAACATAAATAAATTCCTTAAGTCTTGTTTTGTTTGTTTGTATATTCAAGTAATACATCAAAATAATCATTAATTGTCAGCTGTAACATGTGTAGTGTTTATGGTAAGCATGTGCAACAAGCACAGCTTGTGTCTGACCCAGTATATCACTTCTTCCCATGACAAATAGTTGAATGGAGATGATGTAAAGCCTTGGCCCGATATTCTTTTCATATTTGACGCACACACACGCATGCAGTGAATGCAACACTGAATGTGTGATTTTTGCCAAAGTCAATATAACTCTCAAGCTGTTCTTTTCCTCTGTGAATTTTATGAATTTTGTCAAGTTCACGTCATGTGTCCTCACTCTGATTCCTTGCCTGCTAATCGTAGACACATACACAAGCTTGCATTGTAGACTGCCTGTGCTTGCTCTCAACATGTTCTCGGTGCAACTGTTTATTATCTTGTCCTCAGCTGGTGTCTCTGCTTATTGTCTTTGCTTGTTTGTCCCAGCAGAGTACTGTAGCAAGATGTCATACCCGCAGTGAGTATGCAAAGCAACGGCAAAGCAGGTGATGCCACAGTCCCCTATTGTTCGCCGGGATATTTAGGGGACTTGGCTCACAAGATTAAGCATGACGGTTGGGAAAGCAGGAGGAGGTTTGGCTTTGTTTGTTATATCTTTAAAAGAAAAAGAATCACACCGAGCAAAACTGTAAATACTACCGTCATTCTATTAGTCTTCAGCAGACACATCTGAAAATTATACTGCAACATTGACAAGTCCAAACATCCCTGAGGCTTAACCTAGGGAAATGCCAACACATGCCCCTGAATGTGTGCGTGGGTGTGTGTTAGCAAAGCCAGCCGTTATCTTCCCTCAGCTTTAATTGAGCCCTTCAGAAATCCCAAACACTATTACGCACACACAAACACACACTGAAAGTAAAGCCTGGAGGCTCTATCTCAGCCAGGCCAGGTGTTCCCGGCTCCACTGCCAGATGAACCACCTGCAGATCACAGGTGTGGCCATCGCCAGGGAAGAGAACAACACAGCTGCTCCTGCAGCCTCGGGGAGAGAAAGAGAGATATAAGGTTCATAGAGAATGACCTGCTGGTAGCAGGGAACTTCACACATCAGGTACAAAAACAGTCTAAAGTAACATTGAATCATAGGTGTTGTTGTCATCATATTCCTTATAGAAAAAAACAACTGTTCAGCTCAGCTCACGGCAGTGTGCATTTAACTGAATTAGTGATAGCACTGGCGTGTGGGACTACTATACTGAAAACAGAGTGATAGTCATGCTATTTCTAGAGCTCAGTGAAATTGAGAGAAGGTTGCTAAAACTAAACCTTTGGACATTTTAATTCATCAAAAGAAAATCTTCTGTTATGACAGGTTTTTTTTGTGTATTAATGAGCAGAGAAGATGAACGGTTTGGAGATTCAAGTTTGTCATCTTGAAGTGACGTCCTTTGCAAAGAAATAATTCCGTATTATATAAATTATGAATTTCAGATGTGGAAAAAACAAAACTTTTCTGTTATTCGTTCCCTGCTTTAAACAAAACTGCCACTAAAGTATATCCTGTTGTCCTTAAAGGAATGTGCAGAATGTAGTTACTCACTGTATATGTTACATCTGTGTGTGGGCTTGTCCAAGTTTTAGCAAGCACGCACTCTTTTAACACAAAACGTCTCCCAAACATGGAGTTGTTTATGAGAGCTATTCATGTTTATGTGCCGACAATTGGGTGAGGCTGGCAACGCAGAGCAACTTCTGATCTGCGGTATCATTTTCCAATTAGCAAAATTGCTGCATTTAAAGATTTAACTATAAGCGCCATAGATGGATATCCCCGACAGGGAATCTGCTACATAAGTTAAACAAGAGAGCAGCTGGAGAGACTTTGAAAAGTGTGTGGTTGTTGAATATCGTTTAAGCGGCGTTATTGGTGAGAAGGGTTTGGCGTCTGGCTATGCACTTGGCTTTGCTGTGTGGAAACTTTAGGAAGATGCAGCCAAGCGAGCGTGTGACCCGCCGCTCATAAATTTCAAGCACACATGCAGCCACTCTCTCACTCTCCCTCATACCAACACACAAGCGCTTTCTCACTTACTTTCCCTCTTGCTCATAAACACACACTTATGCGTGAATCTCCCACTTCTTACACTTTCTCGTCTCTGTTCGTCTCCATCTTGTTTTGCTCTCTTAAACACACTTGTCGCACCCAAAGAGCAGCTTTGTGTCTCCCCTCCGTGCGTGGAGTGTAATAGGAGATGTGATGGTTTTCCGTGGGTGAGCAGGCGGGTCAGGCCTTACTTAAACTAATGGCTCCCAGCAGTGTTGAATAGCCAGACACAGTGGAGCCGAGGCCTGAGGTTTTGGAATGCCACTGCCGGCTCAATGCCTGCCTTTCATCGGCACTGAGTGAAGGAGAGAAAGAGAGCGAGTTAGAGAAAGGAAAAAAATAAAAGAAAGCGGGGGGAGAAGAGGAGGGGAAAGAAGAAAATACGGGGCTCATTTGTTATGGGTGATATGAGGATGACTGAAAAGGAGGGCACAATAGTCTTTGAATGGAAGGACAGAGTGGGGTGAGGGCAGGTCCGTAGACCGGGGGAAGAGGTGAAGGGAGAGGCGTGTTTGAGCTTGTGGGATGTCAGGAGGGGGTAAAGTACCAGTCGCTAGTTGTTTTGTGTAAGAGCAACGTGGGACCCCTCCTGACCAGTCACCCGTTTGTTCTTAATGTCTTGATGGATGAGCTTTGAACAAGTCTTGAGGGAGTCGGTATAGCCTTGTTCAAACTAATGCAGATAATTTAAACATTTCTCTTTTGCCTTTCATCCCAACTGTGTGACCATAACTGACCGACAAATACATCCCGTTGGAAATTCCCTAAAAACTCAATACATTTGAAATGCAGACAATGTGTATGTCATATTTCATATGTTCAGACTGATTTGTTCCTATATTAGGCTGTAAATGCACTCAGCATTTCACTCTTTACCACTTTAAACAATGCAGCATTTTTTAAAAGTTCACATTTTGTGGTTGTTCTCCTTCTTTATCAGGCAAAAAAAGTCTGTAAAACTGTATCTGTGATGTAAGGAGCTAGGAAAGAAAAGCTGCTGGACTCTAAGACTGGACTTAAAGTAGTCCAGTTGCTTTTCTTTCCAAGCTCCTTGGACAGACACCTCTTACACAGACGTACTGTATCTGTGCTTTGCATGTCTGCACATGATGCATCAGATAATTCGCTAAAGGGGTTCCCCTTTGTGCTGAAATATGACAGAGAGGGAGTTCTTGAGCAAGTTTCAGTAATGCCATGAGTTGGGAGTGAAAATCTGTTGGTACGGGAAGTTTTGAAGGGAACAGCTCTGTACGCAAACGCATCTGCAGCTCAGTCTAACTGAGCCATCTGTGTGCATAGCTTTTTTTTGCAAGAGAGCCAGAGAGCATGCATGTGCCTTCCTTTCAGTGTGAGTTCAATTTAGTGTTAAATTTGAGCATTTACAGTTAGGAAAGACTTCCTGCTAGCACTACCCAAAATTTAAGTCAATAGAATTATAAAACTGTCTCGTAGTAAAGTATTTATTAAGTCATGTTTGACGTTTTAGGTGGTAATGATTAAAGCATGATAAAGAAACACATCACTTACACCTTCTTTTCTGAGGTTTAAGGGCCATACAATACTGCTGCGCAAATCAGACTATGTAATTTCTGGACAAATTGCAGTCAGACTGTTGCTTGGCCACAGGTGGCCCCAATAAAATGGTCAAGCTTAGATAACTGATTCACAAACAGTCGGGGACACCAACAGAAGGATAGATAAGTTTAGATAGGTTGGAAATGTGTACAGATTAGCCATTTGTTCAATTTTCTGAGAAGGAGACAAGGGACATATGGTAATATTCAAATGAATCAGTTCATCAACTGTCAATAGCTTGCACCTCAGCAGTTGGCTACTATGGGGATGGCATGTGTCTGTGTAACCAGAGAGGTCTGTGTAAAATTTCTCTCAGCTCTGCTGTTCAAGAAAAAGCTTATAAATTCAGAACCACAAGTTGTATCAACATGATTTAAAAAACCATAAGAATCACAAGAAGTTGCTGTTTTTTGTGTTCCTAGTCTTAAAAATGTGGTAAGGGAAGTAAAATGGAAAAATAAAAAGCAGCTTGTTTATGCTTTTCCCCTAAACTCCTTGACTGAATCATAATGGGAGTCAATTTGGCATTTACATAGCCCTTCTCTTACTCAAATACATCTAAATCAAAGAGTGTACATGCGTTAGCTTGGAGGAATGCATTGTTTGAAAGAAGATAAATTTCCCTATGATCTGGTGTAAAAATGATGCTTGTAAAGTGATAATTGTGGGTTTATTAGTAGATTGAAGACACATTTTTCATTAAAAATGAGTCCTTTTTAGTCTTCTAATTCACTTGAACAGGGAAGGATTTGAGGGATTTTGTGGAAATTTTCAGTTATTTGAAACTCAAAACATCAAGAAAGCCAAAAAACATCATCTCACTGCAGGGTGAGTCAGTTTGGTGTGTGAATGACCTTTCTGTGACAAACAAGGAAGAGATCAGCTTAACATAAACTGGCACTCTTTGCTTTGCAACCTTTGCACTTTGCACTTTTCGGGTGGCATCAGTTGTTAATTTTTGGTGAAAAAGTGTGTAATTATCATTCATCAACATTGCTTACAAGACACAGCTTTTAGATTGTGAACTTCCGTTTAACTAATAATGGAAGAAAATAATGACTTCAGTGTTTTATTCAGTTTCCATAAAAATTAAGGACATTAAAACAGAAGTAAGAGTTTGTGTTTGGAAGATTCTGGGAATCTTACCATCCTCCAATACTTTCCCACTGTCAATAACCAACACATACGGTAAAAAGGAGCTTTGCACTGTCTGTTTTTTGTTTGCATGACCTATTGTTTATCTGATCCCAAAGACAGAGAGAAAATAGCCCTCACTTTACCCTTGATTACTACCGAGAAGCATCTTATTTGATCTCTATTTTTTGCCTCTATCTGTATTTTTTTCTTTTTTTTATTACAGTAAATGGTCCATCAGATAGCAGTAGACCTTAGATAAATGTGGTGTAGACAATGTAATGGAAAATGCATTCTTTCAAGATCAGACAGGGAAATCTATGGCTGTGTCAAATTAGCCAACATCAGGATTCTGAACAGTGATCAGATGGAGGTATAGAGGGAAAGGAAACCGAGGGGGGCTGGTCCATGCTGGTAAGATGCGTAAAGAGAAGAGGGGTAGCAATGATGAGATTTAGCGGGAAAAATAGCAACAATATGGAAAATTACCCATAATTCTTATCAGCTAGCCTGGCAACTACCTCCTTTCTTTGCTGGCCTGACTAGCCTGATTTACAAAAAGAGACATTTGAGTATGCCCGCACGAACTAACCGAGATCCACAGAGCAAGAGGAACTGTTTTTACATGATTTTAGGATAATGTCTAGTGAATTAGGTTACATGATTGCTGCCCTTTTCATGTTTCTGACATGAACACAGCAGGAGATGGTCAAATGGCATGTCACTGTGGGAAATAATCTATTTGGTTTAGGTGAGGCTTCTGCCTGGGTAGAGGTTGAAGCAGGCAAGTACAACAGACTGGAGTACTGAGAGGTTAAAGGAGGTTAATGTAAGATATGACTGTGCCAGACTTTTGCATTTTCATATACACCTCACTGAAGCAGTGTTTAAGAAAGTTCAGGTCTGAGGTACATACGTAAAAATTACAAAATCTATATCTGCTAGGAAACTGATGGTGGAAATATTAAACATTTAGTGGGAT
>NW_024582486.1:472589-477969 GCF_018398535.1 Haplochromis burtoni | reverse complement strand
TTCAATAAAAAGTTGTCATAATGAATATGGAATTCAGTGTGTGTGGGACCAGAATTATTATTATCTTGTAGTGTTGAATTAGGGATGGGTATCGTTTAGGTTTTATCCGATACCAGTACCAAACCGGTACTTTTGAAACGGTGCCGGTGCTTAAACGGTGCTCGAACCGGTGCTTAAAGAATGGAGAACACAAAATTGGTCCAAAAACCTCTCATGTTCAGCTGTTTTTTTTGTAAAAAGATAACAATGTTAGCCTTTTCTGCAGCTATAGGGGATTTATGGCATCACTCTTGGCTGGAAGCAGTGCTTAAACAATGGAAAAAACACAAACTTTGTCCAAAAACCTCTCATGTTTAGCTGTTTTCCACTTTTTCTTTGGTCATTTTAGCCTTTTTGGCCAGGGTGAAGGGAGTATCTGCCATCAAACAAGAAGACAGCCGCATGTAACTACGACGGTGTTTGCTAGTTCACCTTACATGCATTAATTAATAACGTGGTTAGCCTACTCAACGTAAATTACACACAACAACATTAAGCTACTCACGCAGAGAAGAACGGCTGCTGCTGACACCGTCATCATTTCTGCTACACTGGCAGGGCTAGGGGCCAGGACTCTCTTTAGATGTATTCTAGCTTTGAGCACAATCAATAAGGATACATTCTATTTCTGCACCTCTAACGCATAGAGCATGAGTACAAGGAGGTTCTCAGGATGCTCTTGGTGGCACGATTCTGCGTTCGAAGATTTTTTACTCTGAGGTGCGCCTACTATGTTTCTCACCATCTTCGGGTCATGATTAACCTGCCATAACAGCATACCACCCGGATACACCAGATACGCGGAGTCATTTTTGGGGCTCGCTGCTGTGTGTATTTTGGTCACATGGCAATGCTATGTACAATATTTTAACGTGTCGACTTACCCAATTTGTACACGATCGGCATTTTAGAACCATCAAACGTCTATTTGCCGTCCGCCCATTTGGTGATTTTCGATCACATTCGAGGTTTGTTACACTTCCTTGACTAAAGCTATCGCAGATGTGAAAGCAGCATCTTGTGTATGTGCAGGCTGCTCTGATCTCTGATTTTTGTGATCCTCTCTGCGTATCCCGTAGGGTATTATTCATTGTTTACCTTTTGACTGACTCTTCGCCTTACCTAGTTGAAGTGCGATCTATCTTGGATTAGGACCAGTCTATACGTTAGATAATGTCTCGGTGGTGCTACTTACAAATGGAATCGTGAGCGTACCATAGGGCTCCGGCAGTACTACTTCTTCTTTGCACCGACTCAGAGAGCTCTCAGAAGAGATAGATTCTCCGTGCTGAGTCGCTGCCCTGCTTAGTTCACAGATTAGTGATAGCCCTATCCATCCTGTGGATTTTACACTTGATACAGCCACGGTGATTACCGCCAGTTAAAATTAGTGTTAGGGGGCTTTCACTAGCGAATGACAAGACGATGATAGAAGTAGCTCTAGATACCCCGATAGGGGAGTATTCTGTGGGTACTTATTATTCGCTAATATTTAGTTTAAGCGTGTGAGGAGTAAGGGAGAGTGTATTATGTCATTATGACTTGATTACTGATTGAGGCGGGAATACATAATAGATTTCGGACCAAAGATTTATCGAGTAAATAGTTGTTGTTTACTTCTCTGCATTCCTATGTGTCTTATTCATCTCTTAGAGGACAGCTATGTGAGTGTACAAGACAACACTAGGTCCATCTTTTCTTTCGCCTTAGCGCTTTCTGACTCGTCTTTCGCCAACTGGCTGTATATTGCTTGATGTAGAGTTACATAAAAACGAGTATACCATTGTTCATCTCACTCGGAAGATTTAATTGAGCCCCGCGACCTTAGAAAAACGAGATTTCTCCATCATCACACGCGGGAACTCCCACAACCCTGGGATATGGGCAAGGAGTAGATCTCGCAACTCTCCGTGTTTTATACAAACATTTGTTAAATTATGATTGGATGGAAGTGTTAAATTTTTTGCGTAGATAGGTATTGGATAGCTCGATTACCAGATTGAGATTGCTGCCGCGTTTCATGTTTTGTCTGACATGACCACTCTCCTCCCAGCGACATGCCAAAGTAGAAGGATTATATCTTATGATTACGCTCAAATTGTGTGCTTTTGCTTCTCGATTCTTCGCTAGATTCGCAGAAATTACATCTATATTTCGCGCATGCTTGTTAGAGGTGCGTGGGCTATGTCGTGTCCACTGCACCACACACAGGCATGACAGCAGGTTCTGAGAAGGACCTAAGACTGGTTACTGTCTTTGTTTAAACGCCCATATGTGAGTACCCTGAGAGTGGTATATCCAGCTGCAGTATATCCTTGCTACATTAAGTATATATGACTCTCCTTGCCTGCCCAGTCATTTATTTGTGTCATTTTATCTGGCTCTATCCTCTTCATTCAAGAAAATGTGCTCCTCGTTTATTTTTCTAAAGTAGAATTTTTTGGGCTCGTGCGGGTAGTGTGTAAGAATTTTCAGGTCTGAGTGACGCGTACATATATTATACCAGATGTGAAACTTGCAAACTTTACAAGTCATCTTCGCGTTCTGGTTCATCATTGCTTGCTCTAAGCTGCATTAATCATGATTCTCTTGGCACATAAACTACACATAGTTGACCTATTTAACGGTTCTGGGCGATTGATGCGCAATTTGAAGACAGACAGTTATGCTCGTAAATAAAGATAGAACAGTGATAGTGAAATCAGTGTGTGGGGATCCAGAATTATTATTATATACATTGCTCGTATTTGGTAGTGAAAGATATGTGTGGATAATGCTAGGTATTATTCAGTGAGGTTTATGCCGTAATTACATAGACCAATAAGTATTCCTGTAAATCTCTCGCGTCTATTTTGGACCCTTTGTTGGACAAGAGTTTTTATTGTTGTAAAAGCTCGCGCTGCTCAAGTGTGCGCTACTCTCCCTGTACTTTACAGCAAGAGATGGGATTTAGTACTAGAATAAATTGGTCAACAGAAAAAAACACGTTTGATACTCATGCTCTCTCCACAGGCTTGTTTTTTTTGTTGATAAAGCCAATGGTCAAACATATGGACATGCTCTTGAGTCTACTTTTATCTAGCTCTAGCTATAGGGGATTAGGCATCACTCTTGGAGGAGGCAAGTGGAAGTATAACTCTAAATGAGAATTATAACAGAGCAACTTTAGCTCAAAATAAAATACCCTTATGTAGTAGCGGTGTTTTGCTGCATCCCTTTTTTCTATGGTCATTTTAAGTGCGTCTTGATTTTGGCTTAGCGATGAAAGGCAAGTATTTCTAGACCATAAAACCATAAAGAAAGGCGACGTCGCCGCATTAAACATTAAACGACCGGTGGTTTGTGTAGCGTACCTTAAGATTCCAGAACCATCCATGACAAGTGATGAGTAACTTTGAGGGAATAGCAACTAAGCACGTAGACTTGAGTGCGAGCTGGTTACATGAAACTCCTCAATACACGTGCAACAATCTACAATCACAGCAGGCCGATGAATTCTCAGTGACTATATGGCAACAGTGGACAGTTGGACTTACACTCGCAATGTCAACACAGGTGAAAAGTTCTAGAAAGGGCTTGCAGTAGCTCGCGGATCAGGATTGAAATGCAATCAATATTCATAGTCATTACAGTCTGAAGATCCAAAACTTATTTATAACTAGAGAAGGATATCTGCGTGCGTGCCAGCGACTATACCTCATTTTACGAGGAGCTATCAAATACGGCGCATTTCTCGGCTTTTAAAAAAACGCTATGCGTCGCCAGGTGTTTCATCACATTCGAGGTGTTACCTCCTTTGACAGTATCAGCTTAAAGCACTTGTTGCAGGCTGCTGAGTTTGCATCTTTTGCTGTGAAGTACAGCCAGACTTTTGACTGCTTCGCCTTGGGCATTTTTAATCTGTAGCTCTGCTCTAAAAGAACGTACGTACCTGGGCCCGCCTACTACGCTTGCAAAGGTAAAATGATTGGCTGGCCTCAACATTCAGTTGAAGTTCCTTAAACATTCAGCCACGTTACCCAGTAAATTATTTGCATCCACAATCAACATATGAGTAGCCTCTAGAACCACTAGTATATTTGGATTAATTCAATTTTGTTAATGTGTCGGATTATTATTTTCTTTACGTGAGGCATCATATTGGCAGATTCCATTGTTGTTGTATTTCTGCATTCCTGTTTTTTGTATGAGGACCAGCTATGTGAGTGTAAAAACACGGTATTCTACTTTCTGTACTTGCGCCACTTGTATATGCTGTAGAGCTATAAACGTATCTGTCATCACAATAATGACCCATTAGAAAACAGTTTTCACTAGAAACACATGCATTCAGTGATCCAACCGTGTAAAACTGTGTTAAAAATGATTGGATGGAATTAATTTTGGATTGGTCTCAAGTACTCAGCAGGGTATAATAAAGCAATCCAAATGAAGGAATAGACACATGATACGCTCAACTTTTTTTCTGTTCTTTCCCATCAACATTCAGCGGTCCTGAATGTGTACACACACACACACAGGCACACACAGAGGACCTAATGTTCTGTCTTGTTTACCCAATCACCATATTCCCATATATTTCCCCTTTTCATCCATCTTCCACTAATTTTTTTCTGGCCTTTCTAAAAAATGTTGTTTACTTTTTCTAAAAGTAGAAGTTTGGCTCGGGAGCGTGTGAACAGTAACAGATGCTGCACAGTCTCTGGTTCTGTCTCTGTCTCACTCTTTATCTCTCACACATACACACAATGACAAACAGCTGCAAGAGGCTTGAGCAGCTACAGTAAAAAGAACGCATAAAATATATACATGCACCATGATAAGTTTTTATAGAACTAATACAGGCTAATATAGAATATATTGTTTTCCTTATTTGGGACCCTTCTGGAAAGAGTTTTTGTGTAGTGAGTGTAGTGATCTCAAAATCTCAGCAGAGGGTTTGTTGTAAAAAGAAAAGTTGAACCATCACAGTGTGTAACAATGCATTGGACACTGTTATGTAAAACTTTTGAAGAGAGAAATGAAATTTAGGCACAATAAATACATTATAGGTGAACCTTTCAATGGTTGATTCAACAAAATAAAAATAAAGCACGTCTAAAAAGTGAACGTAAAACAGAAATCCAAAAGGAGGTACTTGAGAAGAACTAGACAAAGATGGAGCTGGTTACAGAATATATACATATACACATACGCAGGGATGATTCGTGATTAGGCACTGGAAGTGGAAACAATCAAACACAGGTGAAACTAAGGGGCGGGGCAGACGATAAGGATGGAAAGAAACAATATCAGTCAATCAAAACTTTATTTATAACTAAGATCAGGTATAATAGATAGA
>NW_024582486.1:446719-472569 GCF_018398535.1 Haplochromis burtoni | reverse complement strand
AGATAGATAGATAGATAGATAGATAGATAGATAGATAGATAGATAGATAGATAGATAGATAGATAGATAGATAGATAGATAGATAGATAGATAGATAGGACAGGGACATGGTTTCTTTCCAGTTGTCTGTCCAAAAACTGCATAAAGGGGATTGTGTGAGAACCACTTTCTAAAATGACACATTATAGTCTTGTTAAGCCTCCCTGTGCCAACAGACCATCCATACATCCATCCATGTAATCAATAGAATGGATGTATTCGCCTGTTTCATCTTCTGCCTACCTTACTTCTCCAAAGAGCTTTTTGGGTAATGTAGCACACAGCTTTGTATATTTAGTATTTATATGCAAATCATTTATCCTTCAAATGTCCTATTATGCTCATTTTCAGCTCTGTATTTTTATTATACAACAGCTCAAAGTAATCATTTTTCTTGCACTGAAACAAATCATTTCGCCTCTATTGCTTTTAAGAACACTCTCGCCTGAAGATAGCTGTCTTTTATTTGGCGAACCCTAGAAAAAGAATGTTTATAAAGCAAATGGCATACACTGACCAAGCTTTGGCTGTGTGTATTAACCTTAACATAACCTTTTTCTGAAAATATTTATGTTGGTCAAATGTGACGTTGCTTAAATTTGGGCTTTCAATGAGGACTTTCAAGCCAATAATGGTGGAAAAGACTAAAGACCATGCTTGTACATCTAAATCAGTTAGTATCTGATATCTATCACTGGCGTTAGCTCCTCCAGTATGTGCTGCCATCACGTACTGGTAACAGTATAGCTTCATATGCTTGGGCTTCCTAATTTCCCCACCTTTTCACCCCCTCTCTCTCCCTTTCTCACAACCACCTGGTCTTTCCTCTGAGCCTGCTGACTGACCAGATGCACCCTGAATAGAGCAGGCCTTCTACAACAGAGGAGCAGAGAAAGAGGTTATTAAGGGAGAATATTCAGTACAATTTAGGTTTTGACAGCCCACAGCAACATCAACACCCCCAGTGAAGTCTTTTATGACTGTATAGTTTACTATAGGTACATTTCTTTTCTGTGTTTACTTGATCTTAACAGAAACAACTGTGGATGATTGCTGTGTAATAATGTGGCTATATTAAAACTGGCTCTTGTGGCTGGTTTTGACTGCTATGTGTTTGTAGCAATTCTTTGATTCGAAAACTTCACAAAAACTTCAATCAAAAAGCCTTAAAAATCTAACATTTGAACCATGTTTCACTGAGAACATTAAAATTTGTCCTTCAGGGTCCTGTTCACTCTTCTGTGGACCTGATAGATTGCAAATTGTTCCATATTTAGAAGTTGTTTGGGGAAAGTCTGGGGATAGTTCTATTAGAGTTCAACACACATTGCCTTTCTTTGTGTATGTGTGAACATCCTTGGCTGGATCGTTAAGTTCACCTGTCTGGTTTAAATGCACAGTCTCATTATTTTGCCTTGTCAAATTGATCCAAAACCCATAGAGTGGGTTAAAGTGGTCTCGAAAACAGAAGGTAGAGGATGTGTCTTTAGTTACATTAAGAGAGCACATTGCACCAGTTTTATGCTCATTACACTGACTTCCAGAACATTTTAGAATTCATTTTAAAATCTTAGTACTGATTTTTAAAGCTTTGAATTGTGACGCTCCTCTCTATATTTCTGATCTTATAGAACCTTACACTCAGCCTGAGAACATCTAATCAAAGGCTGTTGGTAGTCCCCCGAACACATTTTAAAACCAGAGGTGATCTTTTACAGCGATGGCCCCCAGGTTGTGCAATTCTCTCCCTCCATCTTTACATTGCCTGGATTGTATTTATTCCTTTAAACATCATCTTAAGACTCATTTATTTAGACTAGCTTTTAACTAGATTTGTGCTGTATGTTTGATTGTGCTGTGTTATGTTTATCAGTTTTATATTATTGTGAAGCACTTTGTGGTTTTCATCCTGTGAAGAGTGCTATATAAATCAATCAAAGTACAGTAAAGTAAACAAAAACAAACAAACTTGATCTTTTATTTAACTGATCATAGTATTTCACATGAGAAAAAAAATATTAAAATGAAGTGAATCCAGGTCATATTTTCTCTGGGTATGTGTAGACTGCCCAGCCTCAGCTAGGCACAAATATCTTAACCTGCTACTTGTCTCGTGCATAAATCAGGCAGTGATTCAAGTTTAACTCAGTCAAAATGGAGAGCAGAGGACAAGAGAGTAGAAGAGGAAAGAAGAATAACTCATTCATGCTCATCAAGTGCTCCTCAGTCCATTTGCTGGCAAGACGAGTTGAGCTGGCTGCATTAAGGAACTGAAGAAAAAAAAAGAGGGCTACACCGAAAGGGTTGAAAAGGGGAGGGAGGGTTGTTAGTATAAAAACATTTTAAGAGGAGATCCCCACTCTCTTGAGGGGGTGGGAGAGAGTGTGCCCCCCACTTCTACACATACACACACGCATGTACTTTTGTCTTGCTTGGCACAGCCTCTTGTTTAGCCTTTAGGTGCCAAAGCAATTAGTTATGTTAATTGCAAGGTCCATTGCACTGAATGCAGGTTGAATGGGGCCAGTCAGCAGTGGATGATTGGCCAGGATCCACAGGGGAAGGGGAGTGGGGTTCGGGGAGTGGGGGTTGTGACGTTGCTGGAACACTCGACCCATGAAAACAGAGGATGGGACAGTGTGTGGGAAAATAGGGGAGGAGCTAGAGGTGGAAAAGAGAGATTGAGAGGGTGGGAGACAGAGCTTGAGAGAGCAAGCGTGAGAGAGGACGGAAATTCAGTCAGCAAAAGAGAGAGAATTAAGTAAAGCAGCCGTGGCGGAGTCGGTAGCAGAGATAGTAAGAGTGATAGAGAGAGCTTCACATGAGCGAAATAAAAGTAAGTAAGAGTGCGTGTAGTGCAGTGTTCGCTGGTCTGCTCGGTTATCTGTCTCCATCTGGGTGCCATCTGTGTCTTTGGCTCTGGCCTTCACCACACTGGGGCTCACATATGTGGGAATGCAAACACATGCCTGACATATGAAGGTGCGGAGTCACAAGAAGGGACAAAAAGCAAAGGATAAGAAAGCAAAACCCCAATACTGCAGCTGAGTTTCTCAAAGGACTGAGTGGACTCTACACTAGAGTGGAGGTAGGACTGAGCGTGTTCCAATATCAGTTTGTGTTTTTGGAGGATTTTTGTGTGTTTGTGTTTGTGTGTGAAAAATGCCTTGTTTTCACGAGTGAGTGAGTGTGGCAGATAGTCCACTTTATGTGCCTAGTTTGTGTGTTTCTGTGTGTGTTCCATCCTAAATCCCAGAGCTGCTCTGTGCTGTACAGATGGTGCCTCATCCTTATCTCTTCATCCTTGTTGAGTGAGGTAGAAGCCTCTTTTACCTGTGCACAGAAAATGTCTCCTGCCATATGGGCAAAATATTAATTGCCTTTTAAAAAATACTAATTTGTACTTATGTTTAGAAATATTTTAACATTTAACCAAGACTGTGTGGTTTGACTTTTCTTAGAGAAACTACAATAAACAGAACATTTTTGCTCTTCTGTTTCACATTCACCATTCTCTTTCCTTACCTTATTAGTGAAATGTATGTTTGTCCTATAGTTGCTTGTCTCAGTATGCAGGAAAAAAAAGATAACTACTATGAGAAAAAAGTTGCAGCATTCCCCAAAATTGGTGCAATGGAGCCAAATGTGTTCTTCCACAAAGTTTAATCTAGCTGGATTGGCTGTGATATCTGGAGCATACTTTTTTTTCCCTCTGTGGGATTCATGTGTGAACAGCCAAAACGGCAACCTCAACCAGATTTCTTTTTAAAAAACTGAGCAATTAGAGTGACTTTGTGTGTGAAAGGGGCTTATCTCTCTCAGCTGTCATTTCCTCAGATAGTAATCAGTTTTTCCACATGGCAAGCAGAGCAGAAGAAACTAGGTGAAGAAGACGTGTGCATCTGCTGTACAGTATCCCAGACATATGGGAAGAGGAGGGAAACTGCTGTGTCTGTCTTTCACGCTGTGCCTGCATGTTACACTCTGACATCAGTGGAGACGTTGATACTAGTGCAAATGTCACATTGTTGCATTGCTGTATATTTTGTCTGAGTTGGCCTTTTACAGTGCCATGCAGGGGATGTGTTCATGTTTCTTGTGCGCGGGGAGGATCTGACTGGAGACGCAGAAAGAGAAAAGGCAGAGAGACCTGGCCAGTGTCACACCAGACCAGGCCAGTTCATCGGGGAGATAGGAGCGACTAATTGTCGGCTGCACAGACTCAAACCAGAGACCCTTGTCTGGTCTGCTGGACTGTGTCATATTCCTGACAACAGGCACCGTGCTGTATCTGTGAGTTAGTGTATGTGTTTGTGCAGAGGACATTCAAGCTTCTTTTATTCAGAAATTTGATCCCACTTACATTCATTCCTGTTGAGCAGTTATAGTTTTTGTCTTAAATTTATGTGGCTTTGAAGTTTTCGATTGCACACTTCACAAGCGTACAGTATTTTTGAGTCTAAGGAAGTGAACGTGTCTCCATGTGCGTGCCAGGTGTCTTGCAGACATTGTGTCTGCTGAACTACAAGGTTGCTTGCCTTACAGCTTTCTGAAGCTTTTTTTCTTCTGACCTCAAACCCAGCTGAGTTTCTCTGCCAGAAGCAAAGTAATACATAGAGAAACAGACCACCATGACCCTTGCGTACTACAGAGAATACCCCCTGTTTCACCATGCGTATATACACACAGAACAGAGCAGCTGCTTCAAGAGTTTGCTGCAGGAAGTGCTCTATTAGTTCCAGTGGCGAGGTCTGTGATATCTGGCCCCAGGGGTTCAGTGAGACCGTGTGCTTATGAATGAATTTGAATGTTCTTGCTTATATGTTTACGTGTGTGGACACGAAAGGGTCACATCATTTAATCAACCGAGACTATGCAGTCAATACAAGTAACAACCCGGAGTGTTAGTGGGTATCGAGAGACATTTTAGCATCAGTAGGCACCCCCACTCTGGCCGTCCTTCCTGTTGCAGGCCAGTGATATTGTAACTTGTCTCACCTTGCAAAGTGCGTTATTAAGAGCTCTCCTCCAGTGGTTCACTGACCTGAGAAACCCAGTCGGTGACCCATGACAAAACCTTTATTCACTGGGCTGATGTGGAGAAGAAGTATCAACATCTAATTAATACGCTGTAAAATTGCGTAAGTAGTAGTTTTGGGTTGATATATAGTGACTTTGAAAATAGAAGATTAACACTTGTATTTTCAGAGTTGATGAAAGAGGTGGCATGTTACCAATAGTCTGTACGTAGTGCAGAGGACTAAATCACTTGGCTCAACGTGACTAAAATAGGTGCCAGGTCAGGGTATGGCACAGACCTTGTTTTTTGTTCAGCAGCATTACCTTCCTTCTCACATTGCATTAAGTCATTTCAGTGTTAAGCTGAAATGTCCAAGACTTAAGCATGAGGGCACACAGACGGACACCACTTTTCTACCCGCCCTAAAAAAACGGCATTTAACTTGTACAAATTTTATGGAAAGATTGTGTAATTTTCCAATTCTAAACCCAAAAGTCAAAAAGTGATACTCAAGAGAAAAAGAAGAAGAAATGCATTTGCTGTTTTGTTAGGTGTGTGGGTGGACAAGCAATGGGTGGCGTTGCCTCTCTCCATGAATTGTCTGTCATAGTCATTATTTTCTCCTTTCTCTGGCTTTCCACCCCCCATCTTTGCCTCAGTCTGAAGAAGTGTGGATGTAAATGAGAACATTTCACTAACAAAAACAGTCTTTTGCCTATTGCGATTTGGTTGAGACTTTAAATCACTCTAATCTACATTTTCCTTCCACAGCATTTTCTGTTGCAGCTACAGTACGCTGCATATTTTCCCAAGATATATAATAAGGAATACATTGTGTTCTTACCCATATGTTTGCTAAAACCATACAGTACTCATACACAACAATAACACTCATCAAAACACACCTCAGCTCACACGTTTACCCATCCTCCATTACTATCATTGTCTCATTCTCCACATTGTTTTGAGCACAGCCGGCCTCTTTGTTTGACTTATCTGTCTCTCTCAGCGGCTGTTGAGCTCTGGTCTTTTATACAGCTGGGCAAAGCCTGCCCACAGCTCCGTGTTGTTGTTGTTGTTTTTCTTTTATGGTACTCAGCTTTGAGTGATTGGATCGCCAAAATCCGAGTGTGACAGATTAGTCATCTTCATAGTCAAGGTTTAGAAAAAAGTAGATTTTTACTACAGTTGTGCTGCTTTCAAGCATGAACTCCAGAAAATGTTAAGAGAGAGTCAGGTTGGAACATGGTCCAGAGTTGTCCTTTCTCACATGTCCCACATTCACTAGCTGAGAAATCAGTGCACGGATACTAAACGGTCCAAAATCCCACAGATTTTTTTCCTGGAAGCTTTAAGACGTTTTAATCCGGCTTTATATTTGTTTTGTAGTTTTTTTATGGTTTGCTTGTGAACTAAGCATATTACTTCCTTTTCATGTGTTTGGCCAACAGTATGTTTTTGAAAGCAAGATCAATGCTGATCCATTTCCTTCTTAGCATTTTAGGATTAATGTATAAAAAAAATCCATAAGATTAACTTAAACACGAACCCCAATACTAAGCCATTGTACCAGCTCTCCCAGTCTCGGTCAAAACCTGCAGTTTAACTTCAGCATGCCATGTGGGGATGTAACATCTGGTTGGACCTGAGCCGAGGCCATAAAGCCTCTGACACCTGGTCCAAAACAGGCCAGCCTTAATGTTAGCTTTGTTTTCTTGTGTCTAGAGCTTGTATTTTTGTTTTATGGATTACTGTAACTTACTAGTTCAATGTGTGCTTTATTGTGCACACGTGTGTGAATGTATGTTAATATGGATTTGAGATCTTCATCATGAAACATGTACAGTGGGTGAGAAAATGGGGGCTACGCAACTTAATTTTTATACTGTCATGCTTCCATGAACATTACCACTGATTATATTCCACTTGCTGGTTTTGAGTTTGAAGACTCATCAGTCTCTTGATGATTGATGGGCAGGCTAACCAATTAGTTACAGAGAGGTGAGAAGGGTTGTAACCAGATAGGCAGATAATCCACTGGGCTCAGAGAAGGCTGGCTGGTGTGTGTGTGTGTGTGTGTGTGTGTGTGTGTGTGTGTGTGTGTGTGTGTGTGTGTGTGTGTGTGTGTGTGATTGACAGATTTGAACTGTCCTTGTAGTGCCATTGTTGTTATTTGTGTGGTCATGTTTATATGCGCCCTGGGCAGGCAACACCTGGTGAACAGGGCTAATACGCACACACAACGCACGGACAGGATGACACAAATACACTTAGAACTCTATACTCTATACTTTGGCCCAGATGTGTGTCACATTCATTTAACCTATTGATTATGGAAGCTCGATGTGAGTATTTCCCAGATATATGAGTATTACCCTTCATGCAAGAATCTTAAAGCAAAAATAACAATATTTGCATTCATTAGTGTCTTCAGTGTCTGAAATACCTGGGCATTAAATATTTGGGCTTTCTAAAAGAACTTAACAGCAGTATAGGTTGAAGTAACTTATACTGCTCTGTAAAAGGTGTTTGCACCACATTAAGTCAAAGGAGCTAGGAAAGAAAAGCGTCTGGACTTCTTTAAGTTGCTTGAAGACGTTTCACCTCTCATCCTAGAAGCTTCTTCAGTTCTAAGGTCAAATGGTGGAGAGTCCCAGATTTACCAGAACCTTCACAGACATATGCACCACATTAAGTTTCTGCCTTTCTGATCCACTGCTATGTTTTAAAAAAAAAAATCTAACAGCAATCAGTGACTGCAATGTGGTGTGTGGTGTTTTCAAGTGTTTTTAAGGTCAGCAACTTCAGATCCCATCCAGTCAGTCTTCTCCCTGCGGTCTGACCTCATACACATGGACACTGTGCATATTGTTATCCAGCCTCTGCCAAACCGCCTCTGCTTCCAGCATCACGTCACTGTACCTCTTTTTACTGCTCATTCTTAGTTTTTATAGACAACTTCTGTCTGCCTTGCTGTCCCCTCTTTTTCGTTTTCCTTTTCAGTTTGCCACTAAGTATATTTCCATCCCAGAGTTCCTTTTTTCACTATGTGGCACGCTGGATTACGGTGGTGTTTTTGCAATTATCTCTCTGAGTGATGAGGATATGCGAGGGCTTCTCTCACCATCAGCCTGTCATAGGGACATGTGATAAATTCACTTCGGAGACATGTCTGTGCTTCTTCATATGTGAGAATGAGAGTACTTTTTTGTCCAAAGTCATTCCTCCTCCTTCTCCTTACGTCTACAGCTTTCTTTGCTTTTTCCCTGTACTGTCAACCTTGCCACCTTCCTATCGTTCCCCTTCCTAGCAGAGTTGGAAGCAGAGTGTTGACATTGGGTTTTATCCAAATATGTAGTCTACGAGGCTGGAAGGTGGTAATGAAAGCCAAGAAAAACAGCCTGGCTCTGAGTCTAACAACCAGGCTTGTCCTTCTGATGAAACCAAAGGAAAACAGTATTTTCTGTCCTTGTTATTCCTTTCCTCCCATCCTACACCTCTTTCCTCGCTCTGCTTGCATCCTGTCCTTTTCTATCTCTGGTGCTTCTGATTTGCAGACTATATTCATTGTCTCCCTCTGTGCTTTATAAAACTCTGTGTGAAAATGTGACAAATATTACATTTTTAATGTGGGAGCCATTTTGTCAGATGCTAACTGTGACAAAGTCACTTTACTGTTATCGTAAAGGGCTATCCAGGCTTTGTTCTATAGTGGGAGTAAATTCAAATTTAAAAAGTCTTCTTTTTTTATAGATGTCAATTTTAATAGTCTAAAAAAATACATTTGTAACATGTGGGTCTGCGATTTGTTACATGGAAGCAAGGCATCTGTGTTGCTGCAACAGTTGAGGAGGTGTCAGTCCCAAGAGGGTAATAATGTAAATGAAGTTGATTAAAGCAGAGATGATGTCACCTGAGTTTCTTCATCTCTCAAACTGGATATTATAAAATACAAAGTCACGTAACTCGTTGTTTGGCAACAGTATGGCACTGAGAGGGACATGGACTATTATCTATTTTAAAAGTGGATGTGGCTGTGTGCGGGTGTGTATGTTGCTTCATGTATCCTTGTGCTGTGTGTGTGTGTGTGCTTGTGTTTGTGTGGGTGGAGGTCAGAACGGAGTGCAGGATAGAGGAACAGATGTGCGCTGTATTGTGGCTGTGTGCGCGGATGGACGGGGACCAGGTGCAGCCTTTGTCTCTCTAGCATTTAAGTCCACTCGCTCGCATTCAGCTGCCTCGTGCCTCCCCTCCCCTCTGTGCACCCTCCTCCTTCCTCCTCTCCTTGGAGGGAAGGCAGAGATGTGTGTGTGTGTGTTTGTGTGTGTGGGCCGGGCTGCCTTGGCTTAAAGGAAGGGTTTGCAGCAGTCCCTTCTGCCCCCCCTTCTCTCACAGGTGACTGTTGGAGGTCCCAGCTGGCCAGCTCTTGGCCGATTAGATCCATATGGTACAGGAGGAGGAGGAGGAGGAGGAGAGGGAACCTGGTTAATTTTGAAATCAATTGCTTTCCTTTTTTTTTTTTCAAAGTGTTTCACTGGTTGAATACTAAGCCTCTGTCAGTTGTTTAAAGTATGTGTTATCCTTTCACTTCAGGACTTCGTAGACTAGAATTAGGATTGCAGAAATACGGCAGCATTTTGGAAGATATACTTGTGCGCTGTTTAATTAAGAGTTACAAATGTCATTTCGTGTAGTATTTTTTTTTTAGCCATGCTTGGGACAAAATGTAGAAAAGGTTAAAGGAAGCTAAGCACTGAAGTTAGAGGAAAATAGGGTTGTAGTTACTCCGGTTCTCTTGCATCTGTTAGATGTCACTGTCACCACAAAGGTTCTCACTTTGATGAGACTTATAAGATGCTATATTTATACTTTTTTTTTAGTCAGATGAGATGTGAGGCACTGTCATGCAAAACTAGGGTAATAAGCTTGACTTTCTTTCTCATAGATAGTACGCACAGCTGGGCTAAACCTCCAAAAAACATCCTGTTGATGTCTTCTTGTCTGACTCATGATAAGAAAACTAAATATTTGACAGCATTTCTTGAAAAAAAGAATTCATAGGGTTATTTTCATGTGCGTGTGTTTGCGTTAACATGTGTGTGTCTTGACCCTACATACTTGTATCATTGCACATGCCACAAATTTTCTTTGTGCTCACTGATAAATTAGTTCGGTCTGTGTTACATCTTCTCTCACCTCATCTACGGTGACAAGACAGAGAGCAGTGTGGTTCGAGTACACACACCACCGCACAGCGGCACACACACACACATGCTTCACAGCTGCCAGCCTCTCACAGGGAGTTTAGACTTCAGAGTTAAAACATGAGCTTAATAAACCCTTACACTGAACCCATTTATTTATACACCACATCAAGTGTGATTTATTTCTGTGGACTCGTTATAGCTTATCCATCCCGTCTTTATGTAAGGAGGTCGATAAATGTTCTCGAAAGTGTATTTGTCTTTTCATTTGCAATTTCATTAGTTAATGGATTGCTTTTACAGCGGTGGCTCAACAGGAATAGTCACATTATGTTTCTCTATCCCTTTCCTCTCTTTCTGAGCCTCGTTCTGAATCATCACTTGCAGAGGCAGCAATTAAAGTCAGCTGAATGTTTTAATGCAGATGAGCGTCACCTGAAGCTGAACAAACAAGGAACACCTGGCTAGCAACAGCAGCCATCACTGCAGATGCATTTTATTTTCCATCCCTGTGATAACAACTGTTGTAGAAAGCAAACACTTAAGGTCAGGAAACTTTCAAGATTGTAAAATTATGGATTATCTTATTTGTGCATGAAGACGTGAGACAGAAAAACAGCAGCACAATATGGTGTGAGTTTGACATGTAATCCTTTTTGGTTATATCCACCAGAAATGAGTTGATGGAGTACCCAGTTTTATATTTTAGTAAGCACTGGTAACAGTGCTATCTGCTTTTTTCAAAAGTATTGCCTATTCATTGTGGCATTTCTGTGTAATCCTGTTGATGTGTGGTGAGGAGCTTTGTGTACCTTCCCTTTGTTGCATTAAAGCAAGGATGACAGGTGGCATTTAGACCAGACAAACACCCCACATCCTCCTCTAAGCCAATATTCACCTGAGTTAACATTAGGCCACTTTGTGCACTCTGTGCATATGCGTTTTGTGGCTGCTGTGACAGCTGCCTCCCGAGACAGCCCTGTGACTATACCATGGACTCAGGTGCTCGCAAGCCAGATGAAGTCATCTAGCTATGTGTGCTGTCTAATTGACAAGCAGAGGCAATTCTCTAAGGGTTGTCAGGAGTACACGCGCACACACCTGATGTCTCCTGCTTTGGCTGTTACCTCTGGCATGGCTAACAGCAGACTGTGCCACATCTTAAGATTGCATGAACCCTGCTGCAGCTTTGTTTCTGTTGCATGCTCAAAGGTCATGCAGTAAGGAATATAAATACAATATGTTGCTATGTTTACATTCTGCAGAATTATGCATGCCTGCCAGTTAAAGTCAAACACAAAATGGTGCTTACAAGTATGGCAGTCAGTTTGGATCCAAACTACTGTTCACATCCAGTGGTTAATGGTTCATAATGTGTCAAAGAACTTGGGAATACACTTCAAGCTGAATTCTCCAATCCTGGCTTTTGTGTACGTATGAAGTTGTTTACTTGGTAAGAGTGTTGACACTGAGGCCATATGCCCCGTTGATTCTGTTATTGAGATGTCAGTCTAATTTCCTGGCCATACGGATGGAGTGTGCGGAGCTTTGGAGCCGGTGTGTGTGTGTGCTGCAGGCTGCTTCCTGCAGTGCACTGGCAGACCGCGTGTGTGGTGGGTACGGCAGTCCAAATGTCTGCGTAGATCCCTCCTTCCTGCCCCCTATGTTCGTGAACAGGTGGAGTGATGGCAGGCAGGCCACGGGGGCTGAGAAAGAATGAAATGGTACGAAGGAGAGAGTTTTAAGAGGACTGCAAAACAGAAGGAAGAACAGTCAAAGCTGTATAATGAGTTGCAGACATGACAGATGAGTTGCACAGGGCAGATTGAGAAAGTGCGAGCAAAGGATGCAAAAGAGATTTGTTGCCAAAACTTGAGGAAATTTGCACTTTTGCATTCAGATCCATTTGTTTTTGTAATAATTCTGCATGTTTTCACATTTTTTGCACTCACAACAGTACCTTTTATTCATTCCGTGGGCTTCTTTTCAGTTTTCTTTGAGTTACCTACTGACAGCTTAAACCTTTTGACTTAAGCCTTTATAAACCCGGACCTCGTGGCTGAAGGCCATCCAGAGTTCATAGCTGTGAAAAAGAAATAAAGGGTGCTATTGAGTCCAAAGCCCTAAAACCATGAACTCACATTTAAAAGCTGCTTTCTGCTAACCTATGACCTGTGAGACCATGCTTGTCTATTAATTGTCAATTCTTGAAGCTGTTAGAAAAGTCTGATCCACTCTAAATGGAGACGGGATCTGGCCCTCATGGTTCTCGAAAAGACAAAGACAGCTTCTGATCCACATCTCCCCACCACTACACCCCCCATTACACTTTCTCCATAGCCCTTATCTGGTGGTCTCATTCAACGTCAATAGCATATTGAGAAGTTGCATTTAACATTCAAAAGCTTTGTCGATCTTGTTAGTAAAGCGTGAAATAGCCCGTCCCTTTTTCTCTGTCTCTCCTATTTCTTGGGGAGCTCAATGAGGAGGCATTCTACTCCCACACAATGGCCTTCTTCAGAATTTCTTCTGTTATTGATCTGAATGGGTGAGAGTGAGGGGCTAAACTTCAGACATCTGGCTCTTTGATGGGGGCAGGGTGGTTGGTGCCCTGGCAGTGTGTGTTGTATCATGCAAAGTGGGTTGAGGAGAGGGGGCTGGGCATTGTTGTTGTCTTTTGTAACAATAGGCATGACGCTTTTGAATTGATTTAAACAACTGAGCTAATGGGGGGTAAAGTTAAAGTGGTGCTTCTTTTTTTAAATTTTTGTGGATGTCATAGCAAGTTACAGTTATTTAACTTTGGTTCACTCATATAGACCTGCTGGTTTCTGATGCCCTCACTACCTCCTTTCCTCTTTGCAGACAGTAGAGAGAAGAAGAGCCCTGCCATGCCCGGTTCTCCTGTGGATGCTAAGACTCATTCCAGATCAGCCCCCAGCAGCAGCGCCAGCTCCACTATGCCACCCCTACCTTCTGTCAACCCCAGTGGCCCACGACCGGCCTCTTTTTCCACCACAGCATGTAAGAGTAATAATTAAATCTATACTTAAAGAATTTCTCTCATTCTTCCAGCTTGTCTTTTTGTTTCCTCTTCAGTCTTTGTTCCTTTTCACAAACCAAAGTTGTAGACAAGCTGGAGTTGTAACCACACTCAGCAGGGTTTATTTTGATTTCTCTTCTCTTCATGTTGGTTTTCCGTCCTTCCCCAGTGACCAATGGGAATCATCATTCCCCACCAACACTGAATGCAGTGCCATCTCCACCACAGCGCTACAGCAATGGACCGTCCTCTTCCTCTTCCTCATCGCTGGCTAACCAGCAGCTGCCAGCCACCTGTGGGGCACGCCAGCTGAGCAAGCTGAAACGTTTCTTGACCACACTGCAGCAGTTTGGCAACGACATTTCTCCTGAGATTGGAGACAGCGTCCGAAGCCTAGTTCTGGCCCTTGTGGTAAATTCTATGATGGCATACTGAAGAAAAAAACAAGTCAACATTTTATAGAAATGCATTTAAATTAAACCTTCCCTTTTCTTATCTTTTAGAATTCAACAGTTACCATTGAGGAGTTTCACTCACGGCTTCAGGAGGCTACCAACTTCCCCTTACGACCCTTTGTTATTCCTTTTCTCAAGGTAAACATGCCTCCACCCCCTCCTTTTCCCATCTTTCTGTATTTGCTTTGTGCAGTTCTGCATGGAATTACTTCCCTTTTCTTTTCACAGCACTAGTGTTCTTCCTCCGTTGAGTTAAATGGTTTTACACCGTGTGGTGTAAAGTTGCCCATCAGATAGTTGCCTAAGTGTAGTTTTGTTAATTGAATTGGCCATTTCAGGTTCAAAGTAACCGTCAAGATTTACGTGTTGACTTGACAAGCAACAGATGACTGTGTGTTAACAGCCTCTTGAGCCCCTCTGTAACCAGGGAAGTCTGCAAGTGTATACTTTTAGTAGCTCCTCGCAGTAAAGCATCCCATAAATCTTGTATAACTGGACTTCAAGCTATAAAAATAGGCTTTTTTTTACACTTACTTCTTGGTTATCTCTGGAGCCCTTCCGTCTGTCTAAATCCTTGATTATAGTCTCTTGTGGACAGCTATTCATTCCTTTTATACTTCTTTGAAGTCCGCTGCCTGGGGAGCATACATATTTCGTGCATTGTGATGTAAATTTTACACGGACGAGTCCGCACAGTCACGAAAAACAGGCAGGCATTTGGACATCAGCATGCACCATCGCACTCAATAGGTGATGATAAAAATGTACATTTCTCAGACGTTTGCGGACACTATCTTACTTGCGAATGGGGGAAAAAGTTAAACAAGACTTTTGGTGGCTGAGACAAGAATGCTCTGTTTTTGTTGTTCTACTGATTTATTGCAATGATGTGGCGTTCTCACTATTTAATAGCAACTGCTGGAGTCTCTCTTAAGAGAGCAGTTGGGACAAGATCTATAGAAAATGTAGAAAAGACAGAGAAGTGGATGAGAAGGAGAGAGGGAAAAGTGGGAACTCGGAAGTGTGAAACATGCCTATAAAGTGTTCCCTTCCTTTTTTATGGTCTTCACTGCGCCATATGGAGCCGTTGTCCCGTTAAAAGAGCATTCAGCTGCCAAGGCGCCGCCAATCTAGCATCCGCCCTGCTGAAGCCCAGAGAACCCAATGCTCAACTGACACATAGCACATGTGTCCGCTAGCTGGGGCCCCAGGGAAAGAAGGGATGCAGAGGAGCATGGGAAACAGGAAAAAAAGGAGAGCCCAGGGATATTATAGAGAGGCGATCGTAAAGCAGAAGTGCCTGCGTCTATAGGGGAACTACAAGCGATACTGTAAGGATCAGCTCACTGAGGCATAGAGGAATGTTTGTTTCAATGGACAAAAAGAGGTCTTTGCAGAGTAGTAAAGTGATGTTTAATTAATACTATATGTAGTTTCAAATACTAAATAACAATAAGAGGTCAGTCACAAAATGAAAACGGCTGGTTATTTAGTTGGTTGCTCAAGAAGAGAGAGAGGAGGGAGCAAGGAAGTGGTGTAATTGCAAACACACTGAAGTCTGTTCCTAATTAGGGAAACGCAGGGAACAAAAGAGAGATGGAAAGATTGGATGGAGACAGTCCCAGATAAATACAAAAAAAAAAACTGAGGGGATGAGGAATTAGGGAGAAGTCTGTGTATCATTTGTTTTGAAATGTTTCTAAATTTCTAAGCCTCTGTATCATCACGCATACCTTTGCTGTGACCAACACATTATGCTCTGCACACATGCTGCTTGCAAGAGGTTCATAACCAACATCAGTTGCAGCTTAGAAAACTCTGATTTTCATTTGAATTAGGAAAGCCGCAGCCTCCTTGGAGGCAGCCGGAGAACAGCACCCAGACACAGATCTAGCCTTACAGCCAGACCCCAAGGAGTCACTGCCCCCCTTAAAACCAATTTTCTTCCAGCCAGGCGTCTTCCCCAGGAGGCAGATCTGCACTGTATCTGTTGGCTCTGTTGCAGCATGAACGTAGTCTGTCTAGGATAGTTCTGGTGTGTTTGGTCCAGATCTCCCCTCCTGTTTGTCACTATCAGGTTTTCTGGTGTTTCTCTCTTTCTGTCTGCATTCGTCTTTGAATGAGTAAAATCAATGCTCATTGATATAGGAGCGAGTAGTGGCCAAAGTCTACTTATACATGGGTTCAATGTGCTCTATGAAAATAACTACCTGCAAATCATAATCAAACTTAACAAGTATAATTTCTTTCTTGTCAGGCAAACCTCCCTTTGCTGCAGAGGGAGTTGCTCCACTGTGCACGGGCAGCCAAGCAGACCCCAGCTCAGTACTTGTCCCAGCATGAGCACCTCCTGCTAAGCACCACTCTGGCATCTTCTCCAGACTCCTCTGAGCTCCTGATGGAGCCTCCAGAGCCTGGAACCAAGAGACACAGCCCAAGCAGGTTAGATAAATGCATAAAAAAGACCTATAATACATAGAGTATATAGGTAAACAGTGAGAGAGCTACATTAAATCACTCCTGTCTCCCCCTCAGGGCTAAAGAGAACGGTTTCCGTGAACGCCCACCTGTAGCTATGGAGCCTGCCGCAAAGCGGATTTGCACCATCAGCCCAGCTCCCCGACACAGCCCTGCTCACCCATTGCCACTGACCGCCCAGCTTCACCCGACCCCTCCACCCTTGCAGCATTACGCCCTGGATGACATCGCAGCACCTCACATCCTGCACCGTGAGCACAGCCAACGTGTTTTGGAGATCCGCGAACTCAAAGACAGGCCACGACTTCCTGGTATGTGATGCAAACTCAGTGTAAGGATATTCCTGATGAACTTCATTTCTGAAGTTGTTTCCAGTCTACATTGTGGGTGATAAGGTGATGCATATTCAGTCTCAGTTGTAGCCTTTGTGACAGCAGTGAATAAGTATTGTAGGCATCCTTGTGAACCAAATATACAAGTGTGTAGTGTCAAACTTGTTTGCACATTTCTGTAGAACATCCGTACAACAGAACTTTATTGGCTCTTTACAGTAGTTTGAATGCAAGTAGCTGCTAACCATATTTAGAAATGAACATACTTGCATGAAGACAGATGCACACAAATATCATATTCTATATGTGATAATGGGTGGTCTGTGTGTTTGTGTAGGCAAGACCCATATATCTCAGGAGTCCACGTATGTATATAAACAGAGCCATACTGTCCAGGCAGGGAGAGCTGGATGTACTCTGGTGTATATCTAGCCTTCATTTGGGGCTTGTCAGCACTCAGTGGAAACATCGGTAGCACACATACACACATACAGACACACACCTTGATATGTTCCTGGTAGAGGTGCTGTGTTTATGAGTCCTTAGTCCCCTGTCTGACAGCCTCCCGACCGCCTGCCGCCACTTAACTCATAGGCACACACACTCACGCATAAACACATCAGTCCACACACTGGTGGCTTTGAACTGATGGACACTGATGAGAACCAGAAGTAGCGAAGATGTTGAGAAGGCAGTGTGCATGAGGGTATCATTGCTCTCCTAAACAACCCTTGTGTGCAGGGTCTTGTTGGTTCTTTCTTACCAAATTTTTAAGAGATTGTGGTTTGCATCTTCGTAGACAGCGTGGGTCTACTTGCATGAACATGTGGATGTTTTTTAGCCTCTGTGTGAGTACAAACTTGTGTGCAAACGCTGATTACTGTTAAATGTATTTGGATATTGCTGATGTCACAGTGTAATGACTGGATTTGAATCAGATTAGCTTTGTTTTTGTGTGTGTGTGCGTGTAGCCGTAATAGTCTACAATGAGTGTCAGAACGGCTGGTTGTGTTTAGAAGTGGAGCCACTCCACTCAGCCTGAGTGTCTCCCTACTGGAATGCTGTGAGCTCCAGGAGGGGAGGTGCTAAGGGAGACGTTTTGGGTGTATGTGAGTGTGTGGTTGACAGCTGACTTCCAGATGTGTGCAAGCTCTGGAGCTCTGGGCGCTGGGAGTCTGTTTTATATCACAGGGGTCTCTTTTTCACTTTCGCTCATTTTTTGTTTCTCACTGTCCCTTTATCTTCTTGCCTCTGCATGTTCACTTGTCCTCAATCAAGGCATGAACAAAAATAAAATAAATAAAACTCCTTTTGTCATCCTTAATTGTTGTGTGTTCGAGTTTTAGCTAATAGCCTCGATTTAGTACTTTTAAATTTGTTTAGTTTCTCATGGTGGGAAATGATAAAATTGTCTTTAAGTTTAATGTAAATATGTTTTTTGTAATTTTAACAGAAGCACTTATTTACCATATATAGACATGCGTAGGTGTTTTTGACTCACTGTCACTTGTGGCTTCTCTTGCATTAAGAAGAATGTTAATCATGATGGCCTGTGGTTTGTCTTGTGTGTGATTCAATCAGGCACTAATGGGGGCTACCGTGAGGAGCCAGTGGACCACAGACTGACAGACAGAGAGTGGGCTGATGAATGGAGGCATCTGGACCATGTAAGTCTGCGGACAGGCACCACTGGTGCTGTTGACTTTTGATACAGAAAGAATGTGATTTGTTTTACTGGGGTTTACCACTAAAGCAATCTATCACAGCTTAAAAGCACACATAATCGGCAGGCCAGAACTTTCTGATAAGACATCATTGGTTTATAAGCTGCAATTAATTTATTTGGTATGGGTTCAAACATTTTATTGAGGGTTCATTATTATTATTATTATTATTATTATTATTATTATTATTATTATTATTATTATTATTAGCTGTTAAGGGGAACTTAGACTTGCCATGATGTAGGAAATGCTCCCTCAGCAAGACACTTTTCCATAGGTACCTATTGAAATAATAGACTGTATGATTGTGTGATTTATTGGCAAAAAAGGCTTGTAGGTAATTTGAAGTAAAATATAAATATAAAGTCAAGAAAGGGTTATGCAATAGGTCTGTGAATGTGGACGTTAATGAGTTTCTTAATGGATTGTGATTAAGACATCCTGAACTACCTTTCCAGGAGATAAATGGTCAGGTTATTGAAAAGGTTACAAGAAGAAGAAACATAGCAAAGACACAAAAGTTTGCTGGGAAATTACAATTATTAACATAAGTCAATGTGTTTTAGGCATTAAAACAAGGTATTTATGTTTAACTGCTTACTGGGATGAAATTCTATCAAGTCAAGGAGATGGTTTGTGAAACTGGTTCTTCATTTGATGATATAAGTACTTTTTGAAACTTCAGACATAGCTATTAAATAGTTGCTTAATGATGTAAGATTTAAATAATTCCTCAAGTAGCTAAAAGCGATCTCAATTAATAAAATTTTGTTTGTCGTCATCAAGGTGTTGAACTGTATTGTGGACATGGTAGAAAAGACACGGCGGTCAGTGAGCGTTCTCAGACGATGCCAGGAGTCAGATCGTGAGGAGCTTAACTACTGGAGACGACGTTCGAGCGAGCAGGAAGACCCGCGCAAAGGAGGACCGGCATCTGCTCCATTCTCCAAGACGCACAGCCCTCACTCTTCTGAGTCAGGTGGGCACTGCTGTTTTTTGGGGTTTCGCTTTTGTGAGGGACCAATAACTTTTCATTGTTTACGCTTCCTGCTTTACTACAGTAAATGTTTCATGATTTTCAGAAAGAAGCCAAATTTATATAATGCTTGATGTTGCACATGCTCTAAACTTCACATTTAACCTGCTAGTAACATGTAACATGCAGAAGCCCAGTTTTTTGGGGGGTTAATTAATTAATTATCCCTTAACATCTACTATGTTTTGGGTGTTGGAAACTGCTTTAAGGATTAACAGTTCAATTCGGGTTAAAAGACTGATGTTTCCATTTCCTTTTAAAAGTGTTATTTATTGTGAGATCAGTTCATTAAATGAACTTTAGAATGGGTAAGCAAATGTCTTTTCTAAAGAAATATAACCATGGGTTGTTCACTCTGGGATAATGATGCTAGATAAACTACAAGCATTGTGAATAATAGCACATAATGATCTGGACATTCTGAGATTAATTTAGGCGATGCAAATGTCCAGTCATTTCTGTTTCATAGTCATTACATCATCTAGTGGTCATTAATAGAACTGCGCCGAAGTCACACGTCAGCGTGTTAGTGAGTCCATCCACAGTTAGTCCCTCAGTCTGCTGTGTACTGGCAGTGTTCTTTCTGCGTGCCAGCCTTGCCATCCCCCTGCTGCTCCATAGTCACAGACAGGTGCCAGGATTGGCCTCCGCCATATCGGCCACAGAAGGGCCGTCCTGCCGTCCTGCAGGCACAGAGACCCAGAGCTAGCTGACTCGCCAGAGCACCATCTGGGCTCCCAGTCGGAAAGCCTGCCTGCTTGCCTAGGCTTGGTCTGCTATAGTGGGGGTGTATAAAGGCTTGGTGAAAGAGAAGGGATGTAAATGAAGGCAAAAAGAGAAAGAGGTGGCGAGATCAGCTGTGAGTGATGGAGAAAGAAGCGGAAAAAGGAGATAAGAAAGGCAACAGTATTAGAGAGGCAGAGCCCAGTAGTGAGTTAGGAATGAATTACGATTCAGGGAGACAGATTTGAGGGAAGAAACAGAGTATTGACACAGCTTGATGGTCTGCATTTCTCTCCAAGCCAAACACATTCCTTTCTGAAGCTGTCAGATCGCAGATCCGTCCAGGACTCTGATAACTAACAATAACATTGGTTGTGTGGCCTAGATATTCGGAATTGTTTGCACCAGTGACAGAATAAATGTCAAGATGACAAAGAAACTATTACTGTCTGTCTATCAGGCCTTTTCTTTTATATGCCCCCATCACCTTCAAGGAGTGTCAGCCCCAGTATAAATAAATGAAAATAAATAAATATATGAAGTTTCAAAGCCCCGGCAGGTGCTAATTGCTTCCGTTTCTGCCTCCCCTGCAGACTCTCAGCGTGATTTTGCTCCACGGCCAGGCTCAGCATATGTTACAGATGAAATCTGGAGAAAAGCTGGTAAGAACATGAAACAAAATTAGTATAAAGACTCAACCAGTTGTTGCATTTACAAAGTAATATTTTGACACACTTAGCAGATTGCTGTGTGCTTTACTTATGCAAGTGTGCACAGTAAAAACAAGGTGAGCCCCACCTAAATCTCTTGTCTTCTCTATAGAAGAAGCGGTGAATGAAGTTAAGCGTCAGGCCATGGAAGAGGTTCAGAAAGCTGTAGCAGAGGCTGAGCAGAAAGCATTTGAGATGATTGCTGCTGAGAGGGCCAAGATGGAAAAGACTGTGGCTGAGGCCAAGCGGAAGGCTCAAGAAGATGCCATCATGGTCATTAATGAACAAGAGGACTCCAGTGAGGTGAGCAAGAACTGCAGAGAAACTACAGCAACAAGATGTGTGTGTATATATGTGTGTGTACATATATGTGTGTTTTATATGTATGTATGCATACACTTAAACTTCCAAGTATGCATAATTTAGAGTTACAGTCTTTTGGGCATTTTTAATAGCAATTACAGATTAATAGTGTAATAAAGCAATAACAGTGGTGCAAATGACTAGATTAAAGTGGAAAAAGGCACTGTGTTTATCGTGATGATTCCACACATAGATTTTTCTGAACATGTTGAAGGGCCTCACATGATTTAGTAAAGAGTCTATATGGGACTCGGTGGGAGGGCAGAAAAATTACTCAAAATGAATGCTTTAGTTGCTGAATCTGCTGAGACAGCTGTATGCATACAAGTTCACAATGATTACTATTGCTGCGTTTGCTTCTGCTGCCCCCAAATGGTCCAACAAATTACTGTAGTTTTGTTTTGTAAGGGGTTTATTTAAAAATGAAAGAATACAAATGCAGTTTGTACAAGTGAGAGATAGAAATGAACTATATCTTTCCTCTCTCATTAGTGTTGCTGGAACTGTGGTCGCAAAGCTAGCGAGACGTGCAGCGGCTGCAACGCCGCTCGCTACTGTGGGTCTTTCTGCCAGCACAAAGACTGGGAGAGACATCACCTCATCTGCAGCCCAGGACTTCAGGCTCAACCCAAACCAGTACCTGCAAGCAGAGTGGCTGCCGTGGCTACAGCAGCACCGGCCGCCACCGTCGTGTCTCCTGTTGGTCTGGCTGGGGTCAAAGTTCCTGACAGTGTGCCTTCAGTCTGCAGTCCAGGTGGGGAGAAGGCTTCAGTCGCTTCGCGTTCATCCACTCCCTCCACCCCTGCCTCGGCCCCTGAGACGAACGGACACTAGGAGGCAAAGGACCTTGGCGGTGCATGTGTCACCTACCCTCTTCAAAAACCGGGAAGAACTGAAACTGCAGCATGAGGGAACTATTTGTGGGTTAAGTTAGGATAACAGATTTTTCAACATACTCTTTGGCAGATAAAAAAGGACAGATTATGGATGACTGTTTGAGTGATATGTCAACTGGGACTTTGGCTTTGGCAAAGAACAGAAGGACTCCTCTTGAATGCATTAATTGGATGAACAGATCTCCCTAGCAGATGGAAACGTGTTTCTCATCGTCCAAAAACCAAAATCTTGGATGTGTGAGGGGTGGAAAAAAACTGATTGATCTCCGTTTGTTCTCTGGTGGCAGCGTGGAAGTTATGAAAGGGAGGCATACGAGAACAAACACAGGAGATTAAAGAACAATGAGGTATAAAGATATTTCCCCCCATGTACCAATATCCTCACTTTGATGTGTATAAATCTAAGCTTGGGAGGAGGTGGTGGTAATTGTAAACAGTGTAATAGTACCAGCGCTAAAACATCTGTCTTCGTCCTGTAGGAAAAATCTGACCGTAGACCACGGAAGAGCCGTCTCCGCAGCTCCGGTGTATACATAAATATTTGCTCGCCAATCTTGTCAGATTATCATATGTGTGAATGTGTGTCAAAGAGTCGTGCTGTCGGTGAATATTGTAAAGCATATGATTATTTTTGTCAAAGCAATACTGAAATATTGTTCAGGTATTTCAAGACCTTTGCATCACCAAAGTCGCTAAAGAGAAAGTTATTGTAATTGCTTGTAACTGTGTTTGTGAAAAAGAGATAATACTACACTAACGCCCACACGTCATATTTACTTTAAAAAAAAAAGTTAAACTCTGGTCATTACTTTTTTTTTGCCATTTCCAATCATTAGAAGGAACACAGGCAAAGTGATGGTGGTGGATCCAGTAAGCACAGAAACATTCAGTTTGGGCGTTTCTCTGGCTGCAATTTCACTTTGGCACTTGTTCATATCACCAGCTGTGTATGGCAGGTCAGATGTTGCTCAGAACACCTCCACCACTGTAATATTTGCATCAGGGGACAGGAGTGGTATGCTTTCCAGCACCGTTTCCAACAAATACAGGTATTAAGCTATGAAAACTAAATCGGTTTCACTTCAGCTGAAATTTTCACTGATGCTGACAACGCCGTGGTGAAGGTGCAGAGCGCTGACTCTGTCCCACAGAGAATCTCAGGAGCTTAACTGTATTTGTATGTACAGACCGTTCTTGTTCTTTTGTAACAATGAAACCTTGTATAACTTGACGGTTAGGTGAAAGTCAGATGTTTAGTGTGGAAATTTGATTTATGGTACTCTGCTGTTACAACTGAAACTTGCTTGTTTCCATGTGTTGTAAGATGACTTTGTAAAGAATATTATGAGAGAATGCCTTTATTTTGTGAGCCACAATTTTTCCTCTTCATTCTTTGAACATGTTTTTTTTGTTATGAGACATAACTTCATATGGAAATCATATCTTGACATGAAGTATGAAATAAAGAAGTAGAGTTACTTCAAAGCGTTTCCCTGATGTTTGTGCTCATTTTTAGAAATATGCAAAAAAAAAAAAAGTCTTCCTGGTAAAATGTGTCTATTAATAGAGGTGTCATATATACTCGGTTGACACTGAATTAAGAAATTCTCCTTTTTTCACATAATCACAATCAGCTGCAAATGTTAATGTACGATATTAGAGAGTAGTAGTGAATAAAACAGCTCCTTTGTATAAAATATGACTACATAAGTTATTTGGTCATGATATAATAAGGTATTTTTCTACAATTAGTCAAATAATAGATAATAATAGCAGTAATGAAGGTGCTAAACTGGAGTTCTGAGGTTCTTTCAAAAAGCTGCATGGCAGTGAATTTTACATCCTCTTTGTCTCTTTATTGAATCATTCAGTGAGTCCAGTTTAAAAATGCAAGACACATCTTTGAAGTCTGAAGGTACAAAGTAATGAAGTAAGCTCTTGGTGAGAACGGACTACTCTAAAGTGGGTTGAGTTAAAGTTCTGCCATGTATTATGTATAATGTTTTCCACCTTTGAATTCGATTAATATTCTAGTGATTTTACTGAAGAACAAATGTTGTAGGAAAAAAAAGTGATCACGGGAGATTGTGATTCGACGGTTTTGTCATTGTCACGTTTAAAGAAATGCAACTAAAAAAAAAACAAAAAACAGATTGATGCAATAACACACATTACCACAAGGTGGCAGTGTAATCCCTATGTTGATAGTGAAGCCTCTTGATTTCGGTTTAGAAGATTCGGTTTGTGGATGAGTCCATTGCAGAATTGTAGTTGTTACAAAAGTATCAAAAAAACTACTAAAAACATGCAAAATGTTGTTCGATATATTGCATATTACTAGGAAATAATATTTAAGGCCTAGAAGACAAAATGTCAGTTGGTCACTGCTCTCTCATCTTTTAACTAAACTCACTATTTGCAAAGCAGCTAATAAGCAGAGTAGCTGCAAGGAACACTGAAAAGTAAACTAAAAAAGTATACTTTTAATCCCACCACATTATATAAATCATATATTTCACACCTAAAACCCTTGCTTGACTGATGCTATGATCCTTATTGTCAAAGTAGCTGCAAGAACTAAATTATAGGCACAATATAGACAGTCTTCTTAACTGCTGACCTTCCACTAAGCAGGGATTTCTGTTCTTTTGCCTTGTCCTACTGACTTTAAGTATTAGTAGTAATAGTATGATTATAAAGAGATTTTGTTGCTCACTAGTTGAAAGAAAAATTAAACATTACCTCATCTGTACATGTAACAGGATGCTCAGTATATTAATTCCCAGTATAACTGGGAATCAATAAAGACGTTTATGTGTACTGTGTAGGAGCACTCCCTATTTAGATATGAAACTGTTTCCGCTGCTTCTGTAAATACTATTCTTTTGTTCTGTTTTGCATATCCAATGTTATTTTTGGACTAATTTTCCATGAGTTTCTAGCTCTTGCACTACAAGTATGCTAGAAGAAAAAGTAGAATCAGCAAGCAATCACAGTAGTGATAGTGTCAGACTGTTTGTGTACATGTGCCAGTCTTTGTTGTGGATAGAGGGGCATCTCTGTGTGTGGTTAGCTTGCTTCTTGGCTCTCTCACCACACTGTTGTAGTGCTTGTGGGGAGATACTGGCTTAATTATGTGTCTGGTTTCTGTCCCAACTTTTTGCCTGAGGCATATTAATAGAAGTCACTTAGGATTCATCATCTTTTTCAGAACTTTCCTTAGAGACAACTCACATTCCCTCCATCATATTCTGTCTGCCCTTTGATAAAATTTGCTAATGGTTTTTGACAGCACGCTATTATCAACACTTAGTATTGTTCAAGGTCAGCGGTGCTTTACAGTAATCTACTCGGAAACCCGTTTTTGTACTTTGCTAGTGCTGTGCTTGACCTGCATCAGCCGCTACATGAAATTTTGCTTCATATCCTAATCCATGTAAATCTAACTGCATGGGCTAATAAATTCCACTCATAGCAGAACCCAAGTGAGTATGAGTCTTTAAGTCAACGAGGACAAGTGACTCAGTATTTCAGAGGCAAGATGCCCTCTGAACACGTTACCTCCCACACAACCAAGTCTCCAGCTTGAAAGAAATGGAGATACTGAGGCATGAAATGGGACAACAGCTGCTGCATTTTCAACTTTGGCCCCAAGCCTAGGTATTTCTGAGCAGGTTACAGCTCAAGACGGCAGACATACACAACAAATGTACAATGATTGATGTATAAATCTGTGAAGACAATATTTTTATTTTTATGTAGAGCTTTTGTTTGTCTGTTTATTTTTATTTATTTATTTTATTTTTATTTATTTATTTATTTTGGGG
>NW_024582486.1:429738-446699 GCF_018398535.1 Haplochromis burtoni | reverse complement strand
GGTTGGGTTCCTTGTTAGAGATCAGGTTTCTAAGAGAAGAAACATTGGCAGACAATATTTAAAATTTCTGACAGTCGTACCTTTATTATTTTGTGTTGATTAAAAGTTTTAACTTTTCTGCTATCAACCATAAACCAGAAGGGAAAAATACAGAGAGGTGGCACAGGATTTGACTTTAGGTGCCTTTTGAGTGTTGCCTTCAGCAAAAGAACGTAACATAGGTGGGGAGGGGGGACTGAAAAGAGAACAATGAAACGGGACAACAGATGTCGTTTGGTCACCTTAGCCCTAGCCCTTGGCTTTTTGAAGTGATGAGCTGTGTTTGCACACATCAGAGCCAAGGGCACCTGCCTGAAAGAGCATAAAAAGACCCTTTTTTCTATGCTGCTCTGAAGGAGATGAGCACAGAGAGGCGGCGGCAGCATTATTCGGATTCAAAATAACAGTACAAGGCTTTAAATTTCACTTTGGCTATTCATTGGTGTCACAAAGAGAAACATGTTTCACAACCTGGAATTTAATTAAAGGAAACTAGTACTTTAATAAAGAAATGATAGAGTACATAAATATGTTAGAGTTCACTGTCCATCTTTTTGTTTATTAAAACCATTGCAGTGAGTAATATTTCAAACCAGAAATATATATAAACTAAAACCTATTAAAATGAAAGAAGCACTCCCGAGCTCATGTTATTTCTGTATCATGCTGGCATATGTAGTGTGACTGCAAGGAGAAATCCCCTGATGCTCAAGGGTTGTATTCTGAATGAATAACACATACCCCTGTGGTTTCTGTATATACATTGCTCATCCACTGCGTCTGCTTGCACAGAATCCCAGTTGTCTGTAAAAATGGCATAGACTGGGACAATCCCTGCTGTACCTCAAAAATAGACAATAAATAAGGTGACCTACCTTATTTATTGTCTATTTTTGCATCCACTGTCTGTGCAGTGAAGAATCAGCAGAACTCATATCTCTTGTGCTGCAGGAGTTAAAGAGGAGCTGGATATATTCTGTTGAAGACTGCAGAAGAAATGCGGATACTAAACCTCAAAAATGCACAAATCAAACCTCTTGCATATAGTGATAATTTTGGCCAATTCAGTGTATTGACTTTTATTAATAAGTTAAGTATTTCTACATCTAATATTTGCCATGGGTCTTCAATTAAACTAACACAGAATATCCAGGGGGCTAAGGGGGACCTTTTCAGTCATGTTAAAGAAGAAAAACCCAGATACCATCACTGCCGTCATCATCTGGATAGGGAACTTCCCAGACTGGAATTCCAGAATGACAGAGATGTTGCTGAATCTATTGTACCTGAAATAGCTGGGCCATGCCCTGGTCATGTCACACATGAAAAGGAGAGCTATTGAAGTTACGTTCCAAGCTCTAATCTGAGCAGCTATGACCCTTGTAGGAGTGAGGAAAACTCCACCCAGCTGACTACCCAGTACTCAGCTGGAATATCCTTTCATCAAAGGTTCCTCCTGAAACAGGCAGGAAGGTGCTGTTTGCATAGCACAAGGCAAATTGGTAGCTGTCTTTTGTGTCCAGTTAGCTTTAGTTTTTTTTGGTCATTTCTGGTCTTTGTACTGTGAGAGCTTGGTTTGTATTGCCAGCAGTAAGTCAAACTGGGCAGAGGAGGATGCATTTTGTCACAACTTCTCTTCATAATATTTATGGATAGAATTTCTATGTGCTGTCACTGGGTAGAGGAAGGAGGCTTTGATGGTTTCATCTCGGCTTTTTGGAGATCATGCAGTTAGCTTCATCAATTCATGACCTTCAGCTTGTACTGGGATGTTTTGCAGCTGAGTGTGTGGTTTTTGTCACAGATGAGAATAAGCTCCTCCAAGTCCAAGATAATAGTTCTCAACTGGAAAAGGGTGGAGTGCCCAGTCCAGGTAAAGGATGAATTGCTGCCCAAAGTGGAAAAGTTTAAATATTTCCTTGTTCATGAAGAAGGAGAGAGTCGAACAGGAGATTGACAGATTGGTGCTGTTTGCAGTAATGTGAACACTGTAATGGTCTGCTGTGTTGACCAAAGAGCTGAAACTGAAGCTGTCGATTTATATGTCAATCTGCATTCTGACTTTCAGTGATGGTCACAAGTTCTGGCCAGTGGCCGAGAACACAAGACTACTGATACAAGCAGTAAATGAGCTTCCTCTGGGTTATCTCTCAGCCATGAGGTGAAGAGCCAGAGTGAGGTGGTTTGGGTATGTGACCGGGATGCCTCCTGAGAGCTTGTCTTGTGTCTTGTCCTAGAAAGAGGTGGTGAAAAAGCCCCAGAGCAGACCCACAACATGATAGGAAGATCTGTGTGTGTGTCCCTCTCTCACTATCTTTGTGAGGACCGAAATCTGCATTCTACTATACTTGTGAGAACCAACAGTCACTTGTGAGGACACACACACCGGTCCTCACAAGTTTGAAGGCCTTTTTGAGGCTCAAAATGCGGTTTTAGTGTCAGGGTTACAATTAGGTTATGGTTAGGTTTAGGGTAAGGGTAAGGGTTAGGCATTAATTTTTAATGGTTAGAGTTAGGGTAAGGGGCTAGGGAAACCATTATGTCAATGAAGGTCCTCACTAAGATAGCTGAACGGGGTTGCGTGTGTGTGTGTGTGTTTATTTCAATTATTTTTTTACCAGTATAAAAACAACCCTGACTAGTTTCATAATATAAATACAACACAGAAAAAAGTTTACTTGAAATTACTAAGAAATGAGTGATACCAGAATCAAAGAATGTTAAATAAGCTGATAGGCCAGCAGTCCATGAATATAAAATACGTTGGTACCACTTCAGTCGTTCCAATTACTCTTTGTCCATGCTATATCATTTTCTTAACACCTGAAGAAAAGATACAGCACAGCATTTTATAACAGTTCTATTAAAGATGCATACAGAGGCTGCAGGTTTTGCGGGAGAATTTAAAACAAGGAAAAAATAATATTTGCAGATTATCTTTCACTATATGTAAAAAAAAGTGTATTTTGTTTGGGCTGACACTGGGAAGATGGAAATGTTTCACTTCAAACATCAACTTGCTTTGTTTTCTGTCATAACAGCAATTTTTTAAAACACACCCTTCGCTCGCTACCATAATAACAGTGGATGTAGTGGTGACACTCACCCCTCAGCATTTTGAAAAGCTGAAGTGGAATAGGGGGTGGGGGTGCGTATCCTCGGAGCCTACATATTCATTCTGCCTTAACAGCAGACAGCCTGCCTGAGAGGAGGCTTGGGATGAGATAGGGCTTCAGTTTGCCAGCATCAGTCTTGCAATCAAATATTACAGCCCAGCAATCAATGCATGGAACCTTTGAACACATTTGTGTTCACTTACAAGTATGGCACAAACATTTTCCACAGTTACACATTTGTGTTGTAAAAAGACGCTGGCTGAAAGGAAGGTTCTGGACTTTGATTTTGATTTAGAGCTTATAATAATCTAATTACAAAGGAAAAGGAAGCATGCACACTACATTTCTTTTAAACTTTCTGTGTGTTTCTGTGCAGATTTAAAATACTTTGACCATTTTTCACATGTAAAAGTGCATTGCTGTTCACACCTTGATTAAACACAGTGTGATGCAAGCTGTGATGAAGTTACAACCACATGTAGTTGGAAACCACTGGAGTGAATTTTGTAGCTTAGACATTTCACGTTTGGATGAACTGGGTCGGGCAAGTTTAAATTTCAAGTTCTGCCCTTATTTCAGATCACTGCAGGAAGTTCACGGTTCAGGGAACACTGATAGTAAAATTATTGCCAGAGGTAGAGGGAGAAGTTTGGATGCTCCCTATTTGTAAGCCTCACAATTTGCCCCTCTTCTTGTCAGATTACCATATGGGTTATTTGAATTCCCCTCAGTTATGTTCAGACATATCCGTATCTGTTGTCTGCAATCAATTCAGACACAGACACAATCACAGAGAATTTCTTAGCCAATTAAGCCACTGACCTTTTCTTTAGAGTAAGCAAAGTTTTGTGTGTTCAATAAGTTTGCTAACATGTCAGCGTGTGTTGTGTTCTTGTCAACTTGCTGGCTGCTATAAGCTGGTGAACCTAAAATACCACATCATCAGAAATCAATGTCATGAAAGTTCATGTAGTCATTTTTCACTCATTTTTTCCACTCTTTCAGCCAACATCAACTCCTGATGGATATATATACATACTGCTCTTTAGCTTGTTCAATATATTCCCTATAGGCTTCTTTCCACTGTTAAGCCAGTTTAAAGACCTTTCATATTGTCTTTGCTTATTTATTTTTGGTCTGGCACTTACATTTTCCCCCCTCTTTCCTCTGCAGATCTATGATCCATGCCATTTGAGAATTAATGAAAAAAAGCAGTTGTTATCTTTCATTTTTATTAAAGTTGCTTTTCAGTCATTTAGCTGTGTACATTGCCAAACCAAAGCACAACATAAATATGAATATATGTAATTTCCATATGTACAGATGGCATAAACTCCACCATCATCAAAATAAATACATGATGCATTAAATACATTTTTTTCTTTTATAACTTAGTGATACAATGAAATCTTCTCACAAAGTATTATTTATTTTAAATATGCATGTTTTAAGATATTTTTTACATTTGAGACTGATAATGTGTCTCAGACTGAAGAGATGCACTGCAACTAATAGCAGACCACTAGTACACTGTATCTAGCAATAGAGAAATGTCAGGGCAGGTGTGGTAATTTTAATAGCATTTTTGGCATTCTGTGCACATAATAGTAGGATAGCAAAATGAAAAAAAAAATACACTGCTACACTATAATACAGCATGTACAGCCAGGATGCGGCCACATCAACATGCATGTTTAGGCTACAGTAACCTTTCATCTCCTCATCCTCTCCTGCTTTTTCATCCTTATCAATTGTACTCAACAGTAAACAACTCCTCAAAATACACAAAACCCTACTGGTATTGTAATCTCATTCCAATTTGCGTGTGCTCTAGTAGCCTACATTAGCGTCTTTTTGGTTTCCATCCATTGGCATAATATCAGACAAACACTGCAAAAAAAGGGAGGCCATACCACAATTGAGACAAGGGGGAGAAAATTCATAGAACGGGTTTTGCGTTGCAGAGAATCAGTTACTTTCAGGTCAATAGTAGCTAGTGTGTGCAACTATCCCTTTTCATAAAGCGGCACAATAATGAGCAGTCCAAGACAGGAACATGAAAAGATGCTGCTGGAGAATGCTGGATGACGCCATTGTCTCGGTCTCCTGTTGATTTCAAACACGTGGATGTCTTTTGAAATGTTCTGTATGTGTGTGTGTGTTTGTGTGTTTGTATGCGTGCAAGAGTACATGTGGGTGGGTGGGTTGATGCGCCAGCGTGCCTTTGTCCGTGTGACAGTGTAGGCAGTAGATGTGACATTCTGGATTTAGTTGCTAGTTGTTAGTCATAATCCACCAGGAAGCTGGAGAAACACACATAAATCGAGAAAGTTTGGCCAACTCACACCAAAATGATATACAATGAAAGGTCAACAGTGTTCAACAATCAAACAGTCTACTCCAATTTTTGTGTGCGCGCAAAGGCTGTGTTGCTGTTTCAAACTGTCCACTGATTTTATGTTTCACCTGGTGAGCTTTTAAGTCTATAACTACTTAAGATGTAAATAGATACCTAGTTGTAAATCAATAAAGTCTGGCAGTATAACTATGACTTTCAGACAACTGACCAAAGAAAAAGAAGAAGAAGGAAAAGTGCAGAGAAAAAAAAACAGCTTTTAGGGTCAGCAGATTGTTTTGTTTTATATATTTTTAACTTTATTGATTCCTAGGTCGATCCCTTCCTCCTCTTCTTACATTTTATAAACTATCCTCTCTCTTCCTCTTATCATTGCCATCTGCCCTCACAAGAATCCCCCAGCAACCAACACCTTAGAAGCAGCTAACAGCTACTTGAATAAAAATACTTTTCTTAACCCAAACGCACCTCTTCGCATAGAGTTACATATGAAACAATTTCTTTTTCTCAAAAGTAATGAAACAACAGTAAAGAAAAGTTAAGTAAAAGAGTTTAATAAAGTGCAGTTATACACGTATTAAATACAATCTTATTGCTAACGTGTGAAGACACATTTCCCAATGGCCTCTTACTTCTAGTCATCTGAACCATTTTCAGTGTAAAGGATTTTACCTGTTTCCAAACCTCTGCTCTAGCCTCAAGGCATAACACAGTATTTGTACTGTCACCTCAAAGCAGGAAGGCCCTGGGTTCAAATTCACCAGCTACGGGGAGCTTAATCCCCCTGTGATGCTTACCCACCAGGTTGCCCTAGCAACCTGTAGATGTGTACTCTACCTCCTTCCCCATGACAACTGACTCAGGGGCCACAACAGTTTCTTTACGGTTGTGAACCTTAAATTCGAACCCATGCTTCCGAGCAGTGTCATTTTAAAACTGGTCTTGAGCTACAGTTCTTCAGGCTCTCTGAAGGTCGTTGAAAGTTTTTCTTTGGACATTGGCTGCTTTTTTCACTCATTTTCAGTCCAGTTCTTTTACCATTTACAGAGGAGTGTTTTTTTTCTTAACACTAACCTAAAAATCATCACACAGTTTGAGAGGCATAAAATAATACTTTTGCACCAATAGGAGATTCCCAACGAGCTTTAGCCAAAAAGCTGGCATATCTCAACATGGTGTGCAGAAGAAAAAGTGGCAGGCCTAAAAAAAAGAGAAAATATCTACAGCAGATGAACAGTTACTGAACATCATGTCCTTAAGAAACTTTTTAACATGACAATGATCATAAACTTGCTGACAATCCAATTAAATAATACCTGAAAAACACACAATGGAACGCTAGGACTCATTGACAGACCTCCCCAGAGCATGGACCTCATCATTATTGAAGCAGCGTGAAATCATCTTGACAGAGAACAGAACAAAAGGCAGCCCACATGCAAAAAAGAGCTTTGAATGTCCTTCTAGAAGTCTGGCGAACTGTTCCTGAAGACTACTTTAAGACATTGCCAGAAAGCTTACCTAAGAGAGTTCACACACTTTATACCAAATACTGACTTTTAAGCTTGTTAGAATCACTCTGTTTTTCCCTCATGTTTGGTATTTCCATGTACATTTGCACATTTCAATAAACCGCTGAACCTACTTTTCTTTTTCCTAGAAAAATTCAAAGAAATGAGGGGTGGCTCAAGATATTTGATCAGTACCGTATGCCTATAATAGTCAGCAAGCTTACGTGACATACCAGTCAGAGATGTGGATGTAAACAACTGTGTACGGTAACCTAGTAACAAGCACAACCCATACATCCCACACAGTTAAATCAGCACTGCAATGGAGCTAAGAGGCAAAAATAAATATTAACAGCATTGGCTTCTGAAGAATTTTTATTTGTTTCCTGTAGCTAGTTATTCAAATGTGAAGACGAGAGAAATGAGATGAGACCCACTGCAGCCTCTGCTGGACTTTTCCATGTGTTGAGGAGTCAGCGATGTGATGACGAACAAAGTAAATATGTGCGTCACACAGAAAATCGCTTTTCTAAATGTGTTCATAATTGACTTTTTAAAAAATATTTATGCATGTGTCTGAAAGAAAACAGGCGTATGATAATAATGGATTGCATTTATATAGCGCTTCACAATTCCACTATTTATTCACTCTCACACACTGGTGGAGGTAAGCTACAGTTGTAGCCACAGCTGTCCTGGGGCAGACTGACAGAAGTGAGGCTGCCATATCGTGCCATCGGCACTTCACCGGTAGCCAAAGTGTCTTGCCCAAAGACACAACACAGAGCTGGGGATCGAACCAGCAATCTTTCAGTTACAAGATGAGCTTCCCAGCCCCCTGAACCACGGTCACCCATATATATCTCGCACTTACCTTACCCTGATTTCTGTGACTTGCAAACATGTTATCTAGTGTTTGTATCTCCTTTAGGCTAGTTAGAGAAATCCATTATTTTCCATTATTCAATCCATTATTTTGCACTGTAAATGAATTATTGTCTGGAATTATGAATGTGCTCACATATGCATAGTTTGACACTTTAGTGCACCTTAACACATCTAAACCTAATGTATTAACTTAGTAAACACCTTTAGAGTGATTAACACAGTAACTAAACTTACTTTCAGCTAATGTTAAATGACCACAGTACTAGTTACAGGGATACCAGATACAGGGGTGAATAGTTATCTAGTATGTGCACCTCGAAAAAATATTTTTATTAGTTAGTATCGTCTGTTTGCGCACAACAGTAGCGCTAGCACAGTGAAAATCATAAATAAAATGTAGGTTCACTTCTGATAAACACAACACCAGTAGCAACTATTTGAGTTTTGAGGGAAAAGGCTCCATTACTCCAAACACTATTAAGCTCCAATCACACTGGCCTTTGAAATGGTTAATAAAAAAATCACATATATGTTGCTGTCTGCTGCTTATTTGTTGCCTTCTACATACACAGAAATCCACATTAAACATCAATTAATATTAACTATTTAGATTCAGAGTCTAGCTATAACCTCCTTCACAAACATTGACATAGCTGCTGCAGGACAACAATTGAACTGCAAATTGACATAGAAGCTCAGCAACCTCGCTGTTATATATGAATATAACAAGAATACAACCAGTTGAGATGAGTCCCCAAGTGCAAAGAGACTCATCCTAGGTGTGTTGTTGGTGCAGACTAACACAGATTGCCTGCAGCGTGCACTCTGGAGGCAATTGTAAATTATTTCTAAGCCAATCTCTCTGAAAGTGATAGCAGTCTGTCCAAGCTGGCCTGCAGCTGTTTAAAGACTCCGATCAGGTCCTGCCTCCCTGAAAATTGTGTCCTAGTGATCAATGGTGTTGCACAATCAATGTCCAAGCAACCAGTTAGTCGCCACAATTACTTGTAATTGGTCGCTATATGCAAATAAATTCAGCGATACTAGGAGCACAATATATGATTTACATTTCTCATATCCAGGCAGGTTATTTTTCTAAAGAAATCACAAAAAAAAGGGGAAATAGGGAAACTGTTTGAGTAACCTGGCCAAACAACTGCCATGAAATCATCAGAAGAATGACAGATCATAGAACCAGTGAGCAAATGGATATAAAGAAAAGCAAGAGCAGCTAGCACTCTCTCAGTTGGAAAAAGTCTAAAATGCATCTGCTTCGATGCCAAAAATGGACTTATGAGTCATAAATGGACATCATCATCAAGCAGCTCAAACATATCTTGATGTATGTAGACTATAAATATCTTCAGGGTATTTTTCTAGGGACAAGCACACATATAAATCAGATTTATACTGACAGCATAAATATATGTGGCTTTCATACAAATATTTTCACAATTTTGGAGGTTTGGCGACATTTTTCATGCACTGATTGCACATTAAGCAGAGATTGCAGGTTTTCTAGAATAGTATCATTTTAGTTTCACATACACTACAAATCCTGCTCTCCCAGTCACACATATACAAACCTGGGAGCAACATAGTGGATACTACTTCAGCATCCTCCAACATATCAATAATGCAGCGTTGGAAGTCTTTACTGCTGTTAGACTGAAGATAGCTGTGGACACAGACAACAACAGAACAAAACAGACCTGTGTGTCAATCAGCTGTTGATTTCTGTTGAAATACATCGTAGCAGACTTGATATTATTTAAAATATAATTAAAAAAAAAAAATCTTGTACATCATGTACATATTAGCAGCAAATAAAACAACAGTTTATTGATTTTCTCTGCGACATCATGTTTTAAAGGTTTCAAAAACTGAATAAATATGAGCACGTACAAAGTTATATGTGCTCAGAAAAAAATCCCTTATTACCAAAAGTCTTTTGGATTTTTTTCTTGCAATGTTCCAACTGATAAATTAATATATTCATTGATATGTGTGCAGCACAGATACCCTTTAAAGCATTTAAGCTGCTTTCTTGTGTGTGTGTATGTTTTAGTGCGTCTGTGCGTCTGTGTTTGAGTATGCGAACTGAGAGCTGGGCCATCTGCTCATCTTCAGTGGTGGGGAACATTTCCATCAAAAAGTTAAGAGTGCCAAACCGTCTGCCAATATCTAACACACAAACGCACACGCATGCACACACAAACACACCATACTGACCTCATCCAGGAGAGGCGGTCTTGCCAGAACTCATGCATTATGTAACACGACTTTCCTGGGAGCTTCTGAACGGACACACTGACAGCAAGATCGAGAAGAAAAGTAGAGTGGGGCAAGAAGAGGATACAAAGTGAAACAGAGTTTGCACTCAGCAGGGATAAAGTACATGAAAACTTTGAATCTTTTGAGGGATGTCATTAAAATTAGGCAAGACAAGCACAACATCAAAACCAAGTTCCAAAGTGTTGTTTTAGTTATGTGAGCGATATAGTCACTTTTTGAACCAGTAAATCGTTATTACTTTAGATGTCATTTGTATTATGCTGCTCACAGTTATGGACCACATATACTGGCAATTGCTCAGTACTCCAGGAGTTTTCACAGCAGCAGAGTCCCATGCTTTGATTCAAACATGCATTGCTTTTCCTGGAAACTAGCAAGACACTCACTGCAGGTTGTCAGAGTGAGCTGAGGTGGCGTCAATGTAGCTCTTTAGAACTTTCTGGAAATTGTCCAGATTGACATCAGTCACTGACATCTGCCTCTGAACCAGCAGGATATTCTGTTGGCAATAAGACATCAGACAGAGAAAGGGATTAAAAAAAAAGAGATTAAATGACCAAAGATCTCACTCTGTGTGTTTGTGCCCTTATATGTCTGTCTTTGTGAGGATCTTTTTGAGATTTGCACGTTTAGGATGATGACATTTGTTTAAAGTGGTCAGCTCTTTGCTTAGGACTTAGCGTTGGGGTTCACAATAGATTGTTAGAGGAGACATTTATATTAGGTTAAGGGTAGGTTAGCATTTGGATATGGGGTTTAGGTTATGCAGTATGTGATACATTTGGTTACAAAAATTAAAAGTCAATGCAGGCATGAGGATAGATGGCATCAAGATGGATACTTTCAGAGCAAATATGTACTGATATCACCATCCATCACATCAGATGACAAATAAATTCAAATAGATAAGTGTTATTTCACTTAGCATTACTCTCACTTCAGTAGATTTGGTTGTGATTGTGAATGTTACCAAAATCCTGGTTTTAATGAAATTCATAGACATTTCACAATTTAAAAAACCAGAAAGTGATTACAGAATACTGATACTAGAGCTGGGCTACAATACCTATGTTGCCATGACTCCTCAGTTTTGATTTTCTCAGTACTTTGCCACTTTCTTTATATACTGACAACAATAGCTGAAGGCTTTTTATTCTGAAAACATATCTCAAGTTTCTTAAATGCTTTCCATGGCAGTCTATCGACTTTCAATAAGAAAGGAGAAAAAAGACAAAAAATCATTTTTGTTCCTTAGAGATTGATGTACCTGGGAACAATCCTGCAAATGGCAGCAAATCATTCTGGGCTTGAACTCAGGCCATGTTTACCATTTGGTCTGCCAGTGCACTGAATCAACATCCTCTCCACTTTTCTCTCCCAGCAATTTGAAGTTACGGTGAGTCCATCCTACAGCTCAATAAAATGTATGAATGTACACTGAGACATACCTTGATCTGAAATGTAATGTGCATCCAGTCAATGGAGTTTTTTTTGTCACTACCCGAGTCAGATGGAGGTGGATGGTATTGCCTATTATATAAGTTACAGTGCTCGTAATATTTAAAAGCGGATGACGCATACAGAATCCTTGTAAAGTAATTTCACTGTATTATTTTCTACCAAATGCGATTACTGCATTTTTTCATCGTTCCAGAGAGCAAAAAATGCTCTACATTGTCAGGTGAAAAATTATATTCAGCTCTAAGAGTTAACACACTAAAAAAAATCTGTTTTACAAAACATGGGTGAGAAACTTTTGTGATTTAGGACTAATGACTAAGACTCTTTGAACTTGTTACAAGCAGAAGATCTAAACTCCAACACTAAAAGAAGTCAAAAAGGAGACAATCTGCCAATTATACATCTTACAACAGACATTTACCTTTCTATTATTGTTATAAAAATTCTTATATAACTATCACCAGCTAACCTGTAACTAAAGGTTAAAACCTCATCATCTGTGCGTGTTTCTCTTATCTATTAATTGGATCTGGAGTCAGCCTTCTTTTGTCCAGATGTTACCTTTTCAAATCAGACAATTTAGAAATGACTCTCTTATTCTTGATTCAATGAGAAAGTGTTGAGAAAACAAAGCATCACAACTTGCCTTTTAAATTTTTTTCCTGTATAACATTTTATCAAATACACAAAACAAAATACACGATTAATTTGAATGACTGGTAGCAATTATTGTAGTGTTATAAACTTGATGAGATGAGATAGAGAAGAAAAAAAAACCAAGAACATGATCCAATTCTGTATATCCATGTATTGTGTTTATGTTGAGTAATGCACATACGAGAAAAAATATTTGCTACTCAACTAGAGCTGTTTTAATGAGCAGAGGTCAATCAAGATACTGTTAGTATAGACAGAGTCGTCCTGTAAAGCTGCAGTGGCTTCAGCCACAAAAATATCATATTTCAGAATTTGTGGCCATAAACAGTATGCAAACTGTTTTTTTTATTGTTTGTGTGTTTTTTTAGTGACAAAAACGTGAAACTTCACCTTGAAGTCCTGTGCCAGCCTATAAGAAGGTCACAAGAAAAATACAAAAATTCTGCTTCAGTGCTGACTTACAGACTTGTATGTACTGGCCAGTGTGTCCTCCTTAAGTGGCTCCAACTTGGGACTCTGAAAGAAGAAGGTAACAGATAAGAGAAGAAGTTAATGTCTCTCAGTATCAAAGATCAGTTTAACTTAAAAAAAAATCAGAGTGATACTTGAAACAAAGCTAAACTCCCATATTGCATTTACAATAAATTCCTAAAGGTTACTTTGGCATTTTTAATTATACTGTTATAGTTTTTAATTATATAACAATGCAGAAGTTATAAAATGAACAAAAACACACCGAATAACCTAATTTACACATTTATTTGCACAGGTGTCTAAGAACTGATAAATAGGATACATTTATTTTTTTTCCACAGTGCACGATCTGATTTTTCTTTGGTTTTATGTAATTTGTCACAATTTTTCACAACAGCTACTTGTCCAAAACAGGGTAATAAAGGTAACAAGTAGAGAATAGAAAATCTATCACTTTCAATTTTTGGAACCATATCCTAGTGATGAATGTAGTCTATGAGAGTATTATGTTATTGATAATAAAATATAATAAATGAAAAAGAACAACAAGCTCTCTGTGATAAAGGTTACGGTTCTTGTATGTTCACATTTGCGAACACATAAAACATAACCTTTGAAGCACAAACTCATTCTGCTGCATTTGAGAGAGCAGTGAATATGAGGGAGATGGACAGAAGAAGTGTGTGATGCTGGCAACACTGAGGTGTGGGGATGGATATTGCACTCAGTACATCCTGCAGGTTATGAATTGCTTTGATATTGCTCTCTGAGTCTCTCTGAGTTGACAAAACTGAGGAGAGAAAAATGGTCCAAGTGAAAGGATGAACATTAGAAACTGTGAAAAGCAGGAGTTAATAAACAAAAGAACAGACAGAAGAAAGGAGATGGAGCATAAGATGAGGCAGTAGAGCGTGAAAAAGGGTTTGGGATGATGTAGTGAGAATGGGTCACATGATGAGAGCGATGTGACTTTGTGTTTGACAGACAAAGACTGTAGAATTCCATTTAGAAAAGCAGTATTTTATCTTGTGAGTCTAACCATTTTCTTTTTGATCACACACACAATGAATATATAAAAATGTACAATAAACATCATAATCAACAATTCAGAGATGAAACATTTCTGATTGAAAATATACTCCATGCTTGGACTGTTTTTTTGCACTTGGTTGCATACTGATAAAAAAAAAAACAATATTAAATGGTCTAGTTGTTGTGGATTTCTTTGATGATATGTATAATCTGAAATCATTTATACTTGTATATACCTATATACTAGGGGTGCAACGCTACACAAAATTCACGGTTCGGTTTGGTTCGATACTTTGGTGTCACGGTTCGATATTTTTTCAATACAAAAAAAATGTTCATGCCTTTTTAATTTGTCGTTTATTAAACTTATAAATATATATTTTAACTCAAAAGTACAGTTTTTAAATTTAATGTTGCTGAAACAAAAGTAATTAAAAAAATTAATATCTGATTGAGGAATCACTCATCTTTGGAAAAGAGAGTTTAATACAGAGAAATGGCTCTTTCCAAAATAAAAGCAATACTATACACTTCTTCTGGGCTATATTCTCAGCAGCATATTGTAGCGGGTCAGGGCTGTTCGGGGTTCTGTTTGTACAGTTATGTTTTGTTTATGTTGCCATAGTGACGGGTGACGCCCTCTCGCTGCAACGGTGTGTCCTTCCGGGGTCAGAGGGCGCCCTGTGTGTTGTTGTTGTTGTTGCTGTGCGGTTGCCGCGCTGAGCAGTTAGCTAGCGGCAGTGTTCTTCTGCAGATGTCAATAAACGGCTGTGCTCCCTGGCTAGCTCACGGGAAGCAAGACCAAACGACACCTCCGTCTCCTCCTTGTCTGAGCTCGCCACAATATTAAACATATCAGGTCCCCATAAGGAGAATCATGTGCTAACGGCTGTCTAAATGACTCGGGTAAAGTTTGTAGCATGCGTGCTTGTTGTTTTTGTCTGCTTCCACTTGTCTTTGCACTAGGATGATGTCAGCGTAAATGTGCAGTCATATTCGTTGTGTTCCCACTAGTGCTGTCAGCGTTAATCTCGTTGAAATGACGGCCAACATGTTAACGAGCTAACTGCGCTAACACACTAGTTCCCACCCATGTAATTGAGCATTGCGTGGCACATCCAACATACTGTTTTACTTTAGTCCATGACGCGCTTACATTCAGGGTCATACGTCACATGAAAACCAAAATAATTCCAAACGCCAGATCTGAATGAGGGTGGTGGGGGGTTCAATTTGCCATGTTGCAAGGAGAGCTTAGCTTCTGTCTCGCTAGCTTGCCCTGCGCTCTTCCTTCTGGCAATGCTGTCTGTGTTGAACGCTCAGTGGATCTGCGCTTGACAGTGCAACCTAGGCGGAGTAGTCGAACGCAGATTCACTGAGCGCTCAACACAGACAGCATTGTCAGAAGGAAAGTTGATAAAATAAATTACAAATTTTGTATTGTTCGATACATATGCATACCGAACCGAAAGCACTGTATCGAACGGTTCAATATCGATACGAGTATTGTTGCACCCCTACTATATACCTATACCGTGTACAGCTGCCTTGAACCTGGCACTCGACGTGTTGTTTTTGGAATTCACTTTGGCCATAAAACTGTCAAAAGGACTAATTGAAATGATAGATGATAAAGGTCTGGGAAGAAAACCCAGAAAGTTATGTAAGACAAGTCCTGACGATCAAAAAGAGAACAAATATATGTAAGATCGACATATATGGATTGTTGAAAAACACTGACAAACATATTAAATTGATATTTGTAAAATTGGGAAAATACAAATAGTTTAAACTTAAAACCAAATAAGTGAAAAGTTACCCAGCAACAGGAGGAGGGGTTATGGTCACCTATAAAAGAAGGGTCAGATATGCCTCCCTCCACCTTATTCTGTCTGTGTCTTTGTACTCCGTGGTTTTCTTTACTTGCTTTGCTATGTGTTCTGTTCTGTATACTGTCATGTACTGTTTTGCTGTTCATATGATTCTGTTCAATGAATTCTGCTTCAAGAATTCTACTCTTTTCTAGAGGATCTATTTGAGTGGTTTTATTTTAAAAAGCTGGATCTCCACGTCATTGGCTGGATAATGTTTTTCATGTTGGCTTTAAAGTCCTGTGAGTATTTTATAGATGATGCTACAGAGACAACCACAAATCTAAAGAGCCGTTTTATTTCTCATTATAAGGGCTAATATTCTGTGGCTCGAAGCAAAATTATGTTTGAAAAAGGAATGCATTAGGGATTTCTATTTTGTACATTCTCTGCATAATTCATCACCGGTTGTTTAGTATAAAACATGTTCAGAAAAAAAGGAGTGGGAAGGGCTTTATTGTCCGATATATTATTTTATTTCTTGGTTAATTCCATTACCGGTTCAACAAAGTTAATGGATTCAGTGATGATGATTGCTCCATATTTGTATTCACAGGAAGGTTATGCATTCATTTCTTCTGTCGGTGAACACCAAGACCAGCATAGCACAGTATGAAGGCGTTTTAGTCTTATTTGTTTAACCTTCAGAGAATCAATATATTGTCATAACTAACAAAGTGTTATTGTTTTGTACAGTAATTTTTAAAACAATTATAAGCTGCTGTCCAAGTTAAAAGACTTTGTAATGAATATAAATAACTATAGAGATGATTTGGACAGTAAAAGACGTATTATGGTGGTATTATCTACATGCATGCTGCCTGTCTCCTACACTTCACTGTTTAGACTCTGTGTATCACAGTTCTTTGTTTTTCTCTTCAATTTTGTTGTCCAGTACAGATCACTGTGTACCTTACAGTCTCGTTCCTTGGTCTTTATTAAACCTAGGGAAACAATAGCACTGGTATATTTTTATGTATGATATATGCACTTTCTTGTGTGCCATTATTTGCATATTGTCCACCATGTTAGCTATGACTGCTTGAGAGAAATTTATAATAGACTCGATACAACCACTGGCCTCAAGGGAAAATTGACCAGTTGGTGAATGGTTTCTGGAGGTTGGTGGCTGTTGCTAGGTGATATATAAGGTGCTGCACCAAAAACTTCCTTGTGACTACAGTTTGCCACGGTCATCTGTAGTTTACATGTTAACTAATTAGCAAAACTAGCAAATTGTGATGCAGACCGGAAACAGAGA